>NW_027255079.1:0-47591 GCF_042242105.1 Pempheris klunzingeri
ATTGTACTAAGATTTTTATTTACGATAACCGAAATTTTTCAGATAAAATATAGTTTTAATAAGCGAATAGCATACCTCAAAGCTTAATAATACAGTAGCTGTATAAATATGGTTAGTTTCAACCTAAACGAATATAACTTATTAATGTTAGTTTTTAGAAATAATTCCTTTAGTTATAATCGTTCGTGATCTTTTAACACACTGTGCATACAATAAAAATACCTTTATCTCAATAAATACTATATAGACGGCGGATTTGGTACGTAACGTTATATACTCTTTATATGTCGATGTAACTGATCTGTAAAACCAAAACTTTATATATTACCTTTTTTCCTATTAGCCGTATCCTATGCTTAACAATATAGGACTATTAAATGTGTTTGCTATCAAATTTTTAATACCTTAATATCATAGTTCGTCTATTTAACAATAAATCGTTGATTATAGTACTAATAGTGTATATTAATGCATTATAAAAAAGAATGTTTAATTACATCACTACATTATAAAAAATAAGGTTATAACCGTAGAATTTAATACTGATGATAAAAATGCATTATATACAAATATTAGTTCAAAAATGGTCTGTAATTGTAAAAACTCATATATTTACAAATAAAATGTGTCTTCATTAGAATGATATATTAAATATAAATGATCCATTTAAAGTACAGGTGACCTTTTAAAAAGTAATCTTAATTCTCGTTACTGCATATAAAATATTATAGCTATTTTTTCTTATAGTATTAAGAAAATATTATATATATAAATAAATCCTAAACTATTGAAACAATGATAAATATATTGTTTTCATAGTTTTAATTTTTTTATATTAAATTATTTTATTTAAATTAAAACTCTAAAACTTAAGTTTGAGAAGGCTACAAATTATTTTGTACGTCAAACTTATTATTGTGTTGTATGTTATCATAACACTCATTTTCAGGACACAAAAGTAGTTGTTAATTCATTATTGAGCTAACTAAAGCTTAGAGCACTGGTTAGATTGTCAAGTTAAGTATAGGATATTTCTCACATCACTCATCTTAATTTAAATAATAAGTGTTTTCCTCATTTGGTGATTTAAACTATTAATCACCATCAAAATATCATCATAAGCGAGAAACAGCTTAAAAAGACATTTTTGGATTTATTTTGCATGGTATTCATAAAGATAATATTGTATAGAATTGGATGAATCACTTTTGTTGTCTAATACGTCAATATTTAACATAATTTTTAAAATACGATTCTTTTTTTTATTATCTTTATTCTAAGGTAATGATAAATTATGGATATTACTGTTTCATTTCAGTTAACTATAAAATTAATTGAAAGCAAGATAAGGTAAAATCGGCTTTCAGTGTATAAAAAATGATCACTTATTAAATATCTTAGCACTACAACATATTTTAACATACTAAAATATTTATTATTGTAAAGAATTGCGTAACAACTTTATTTTGTAAAATAAGTAGTGCTATAGCTGTCTTTCACTATACTAATTTTATCAATTGCCGTATATCTAGATATAAAATGATTATTACATAAATTTTCTCCTTAAACATTACTATATATTTTGGATGTCAAGGATAGTCATATTATGATTTTATAAAAAATGATTACGTAATTGATAATTCTTAACACAATGAAACTGAAAAATTAGTCTTATATTATAAGTGAATAATTTAAATAAAACATACTGGAATTTTCTAACAAGCATCAAAAAATGCAACAATACAAATTAGGAAAAATTTTTGTATTGTAATATTTATTATTAAGCGCTTATGCAAATTTTTGAAATAAGAAAATATGATCTAAAAAGGACACCTATATACATTTTTATATATTTCATTCTTTTTGAATGATAATAAAATCACGAGTTTACTTAATAACATATTGTAAATACATAGTACATTTGTATAAGTTAGTGCTCCCTAACTTAAAGTTAGCGAGTTTGAATCCCGATCGTGACAATTATTCCTGTTTTTCGTATTCCGAATTCTATAATCATAAGAACGCTTATATAATGTAATGTTAAAAAAGACTACATTTCGGGCAGGAGTGGTAAGCCTCACGTATATTTGGAATCAGATCCTAATACAATTGGGATGAACATTATTTACCACCCTGATTGAGATTATTCCCATAAAGCCAACACACTAAAATGGTACTTCAATGATAGTATTTACCTAAAATGATGTTGCTTAGCTGCTTATGATCACATTACCACATATTAATATACCTGAATCTTATGTAGTAAATTGGCATAACTGAGAGACGCGTAACTTTGCTACATTTCCTATATATTTGAATAACACGAATTAAATTAAAATAAACTTTAAAAACTAATAATTATTAGTAAGGGCTTGGTTTTGCATATAAAAAATGTATCAATTTTAGTTTTTAGAATAAGTGAAATTTATTCAATTTTACAACTTAGGTTTAATAGTTTTTAACTTTATACACAAAAACTATATATTTTAAAATTAATTATACTGCAAATTATGATTAAAAAGAAAAGTCTAGTATGTTGTTTTAAAATTTAGGTACAACGGAATCGAAAAAGACTTTTACAATAAAGTAATTTAAATTTTTGAGTAATAGTCAAAATACGTTAATAAAATATCTTATTATTTGTTCATAATTAAATACTTTAAAAAAACAATAAAACTTAATCCTAAAAAGAGTATGATAAATGTAAAAATAATACTTAATTGTGAAATATTGATGTAGATTTAAATCATGAAGAAAGTTTTGTTGAATGGTATAATTATATATATGTGGATTACAGTTAATTATGAATATGCTTTCACTTAAAGTCAAAATAATTTTTATATCTAAAAGAAATAATGAATAATGCTTCAGTTTAGTATCACTTTGTAAGGATAATCAATTTTCTATAGTAATATACTATATTAAATAAATAAGCTTCTCAATTAAGCTAGATTCATAAAAATTTCTAATCACCAGAATAAAATTGATTATGTATACACTGGCATACTATTATATATACATATTTTTTTCTTTGATTAATATTCGAACTATCACTTATTTCGTATAAAACAATATTAGAACCATTAATTTATAATTCTCATTTACTACATAAAAATTATATATATATTAGTATGTATTATATAATTTCTGTGATATGAAAAGCTTTATATAATTTTTCAACCTAATAAAGATATAGTATTTCAATTTTATATATATATATAAATAATTTAAATATTTTTTACGTTAGTGTAATTACCTTGGAGTAGCAGGATTTGTTTCCTTTACTACCTTTAAAATTTAAACAAAAACATCATAGTACTTAATAGACTCAGCTGGTGTTGTTAATAAATTTCGCAATTTTCAAGTACGTAAAATTTATTGATATGCTGAAACAAATTTAAAAAAAAAAGTCATATCGCTTTACACGGAAATAATAAAATCTGTTTATTTTTACATCTGATAAAAATTGTTCCACTACCTTAATAAAATCTTGTATAAATAAATTAACCATGCTAGCACTAAACTAGAGATATTTTTCAATAGTTTATCAATTCATAGTTTCATGATAAAAATTTTCTTACATATTAGACATAATAATTTTAACTAATTGTACAAGCCAAAAACTTCTAATACGTAATAAAAATAGGACTATATTATAATTCATACTCCAAATATAAAAACTGATCACTTATAGCAATATTATGAGCTAGATAATAATACCAGGTTGTACGAATGAGTATATGACTTTAGGTCTTTTGTTTTTATCCATTATGAATTCATGAGTATGTATATTGATACCATTGGGAGTCGCTATTACTTGAATTCCATACTATAAGCGATATATATATATATATATATACACACCAGAAATAGAAAATTTAATATTTACATAAACCTCATCTGATGTTTTTATTGTATGGTATAATGTTATTAAAATTATGCTTATAATTTGTATAACCTTTATATTATAACTCACCATAATAGTAATACGATTAATCTTTTTTTTTCTCGTGGAACTTATAACTGTAAGATTAAAATAATATTAATTGGATGTAATCTTTATTAATTATTCTTTATTATATTTATGGGAAAAGATTAATGATAAATTATAATAAAATTGCACTATTATAATAAATAATACGAAACTATCTTGGTTTGTCAATTGAATAAGATTTCTTATTATTAGTAATGTAACTGCATATTATATTATTGTATATTCAAGTAGCCATAATTGGAAATCACAACTGTTTTTTGATAGTAGACAGTATTATAATTTATATATTTTTGTCAATTATAAATAATAATCGACTTATTGAATAAAAAACTAAGTAGCTCTTATATATAAATACCTAAATAAATTTATAAGTATAAATATATATCAAAAAGCCAGATATATAAAACATAGAGATTGCCAACGTGTCTTATTTTTAATGATAGCTTTACTTTTTATTAAAATAATTGTACAAAAAATAATACGTAATCTCTTTAATTAAAGTTTTCTTATATAAATTTTATATTTTATATACTAACAAAAATCTTTTTAAATAATTCAGTTACAATTTTTTTAATTATATCCTACATTTTTTAAGTAATCAATATTGTATAAGAAATGAATTAGGTGTGAAATTTCACTTGTTTATTTACTATTGAAGTTTATCTAAACCACAATCAATCTGAATATGAATCAGATATTCAAGAATTAATACGTGGATAACAGTATTAATTTTAATTCTAACATATATTTTATATCTCTGGGGTAATTATTATTAAAAAAAACTAAAGGTCTAAAATGTTTTTAATTTAATACATATAATTAGGATTAGCTTTTTATTATTATATTAATAAAGATAATAGCATGAATGTATTTTTATTCTTAAAAAACAAGTGATGATTTGTTATTTATCTTATTTATTATTTTTGTGTCCTGACAAGCTGTTTTTGTTCTAAAGGCATAACTATAACTATTAAATATATTCCTGAAACATAAAAAATATAGTCAAATATGTATTTTTGATAAAACTTAATTGGAGAAGTAAATAAAGTAAAAATAATTATTTTTGAATGTATATGTTGAACTAATTGAAAAAACCTATGATTTTAGGTTTAAATGTATTAGAAAATCATATAACAAAATAAATGGTATCGCGAAGTTGTTTGTTTTTTACATTATTCCTATAAACTTTAATGCGATAAATGAAAATTCAAAGTTATTTGTGAAAAATGTATTGTAATATTAAGGTTATATTTTTTTTAAATTATACTAGAAAAAATTATTTTTACATGAAAAAAATCTTTAAATTTAAAATTTCTCTATTTGTTAATATATTAGTATTTAAATAATGTTATTTTATTGCTAAAAATAAGTAGATATTGTCATTTTATAAATAAAAATATTAAAAACAACTGAAATGAAAATTTTTTTCTGTTAAAACATAAAATTACCCAAACTTAATATATTTTTGTTTAATATGCTATTATTTTTAAATTTCACAACATTGACAAAGTTTTGTGTATTGAAATATAGATTTAAAAATAATATGAAGAAACTCAGAATGGGTAGAATGAAAAATATATGTTTTTTAACTTAATTTTCATTAAGTTAATTTGTTGTTTTTAAAAATTCTTTTTACCTAGAACTAATTTTCATATATAGTTTTATAAGTTATAAAACACTTCAAACTCGGTAATTACATTACCTGTTAAAAAGTAGCCTTCAATCTATTTTTTGATCGTATTGTAAGAAATAGTACATAGTTCAAAATATATATATATATATATATATATTGTTAGAGGAGAAACTATCTTTCGTATAAAAGTTATTTGTAATAATTTTATTGTCAACTTAAGGTTTGATAGCTCAATGAATCTGTTAATTATGATATATTATGTTTTGACATATAGATTAGTGTATAAAATTACTTTTAGATATTTTTTTACTAAATACAGAAATTTCACATAAAATCTTTTAAAACACAACTAGAAAACTACAGCGTATTATATTATATTAAACGAAAATACAAGCGTATAATGAGAGTTAATCAGTTAGAATGAGTGCTGACGTATATGTAATATTTATCGTTGTAGTTTATTACCTTGGTCTGATATAAAATAACTAAATTTAAATTATTGTTAAACATTCAATCATAATTAATGACCTAAGGAATACGATAATCATATTTCAGTTTGTGAATAATATATAATATAAGGGGTTCTCAGACACTACAGGTCATATAGTAAAATTAAATAAAGGTGGTATAATATTGGGGTAATGATTAATTAAATACAAATTGGGAATTTATACCGCTACATATCATTGTTTGGATAACTGCATACAAAAATACGTAGCTGAATATAGAAAACATTAGGTCATTTTTATTAATTGCCTTTTAATTATATCAAAAAATATTATGAGATCCATACAATTTATTAAATTTTTTAAAAACTATTTGTTTACGTTGTCCAAAAAATGGTACTTTATGTTAAACTAAAAAATAATCACAGCCTATATATTGAATATATAGATTTATTAACAGTTATAGCTTTGTTGATTCATAATTTGTTTAATTAGTATAAAAGCAATTGATATTAAAATTAAACGAAAATTACGTAATTTATATTTCTTTTCAAAGTTATATTTATTGAAAATCAGGCCCATTGATATTGTCAATATTAAGCAAAAAATCTGTCACAAGTATATGATAGTAAAGTATTATTTTTATGTATTCTAGATAGCACAAAAAATCGAATATATATGTTTCCTATATACGCTGGAAATCAGAATTATAAAAGAAATGTACTTTGTCTGATGATCGCGTTATTTTTAATATTTTGATTCATAATAAGATTATTTTTAGATATGTAGTATCATATATTTTATATTAAAATAATAAAATGAGTCTATTAAAGATGTGAAAACAATATAGCCTATAAGAACAGAAATTTTTTGCTCTGCAGATTTCACGTCATATGTGTATAAGCCCTTGGAGGTTTAACCAAGAATAAAAATATATCTGTTATATCCTACTTTCTATGTAATTACAATAGGTCAGTCATTTTATGAGTCATAACTTTAAAGCTTTAACTTAAACTTATTAAAATATTGTTTTAAAAGAAATGAAGAAATCAAATTTAAAAAGCTAATGAAGAAATTTATATATTATATAAATATAGTGATCTGGTAAAATTACAATATATAGCCATCGTATTTATATTAGAGAAAATGTAGCGCGTACTATTTAGTTTAATAAGCATGTGTAACATAAACTTTTTAATGTTTGTTATAAAAAATAGAAGTCTAGTGATACTCGGATAATATAATAGACATATAGTCAGAGTTTTTCTTAATTAATGTAAATTCTAATTCTTGAAGAAACTTCAGCTAAAATGTTTACAAAAAATTTATGTAAAAATCCTACCACCAAAAGTTAAAAAAACAATAAAATGTTATTTGTCACTATTTCATTACGGGCTTTAGTAATGGATTTTGATATAGGATACACCCAAAATATTCAATTAGATTTAATAATTTGCAACGAAATACAATTTATGAAAAATTATTTTATATATATAGAATCAACGATTATTAATGGTTTATGATATTTTTTACACATAAAATTTCTTACAAAATCTAAATATCTGTAGTAAAATATTATATTATATTATATCGGTCACCTGAGTGTCTTAATTTTTAAATTTGAAAAAAATTTTTTCAATAAGAAAGTAAACGGAATTTAGAAATAGGGTTTTAATAATTTATGTATATTTTCAAAACTTAGACAAAATTTTTGAATAATAAAATATAGGTTCGAAGCCCTTGTAACCATTATAAAAACATATTAACTAGTTCAGATTTTTTAAATATTTTATTCCATATGTATTTATATAGAAATAACTTTACAGTGCCAGAAATCTATAATTAGAGAGAGGACTAAAAAATATCGCACAAGTTAATAATTATAAAATGTAATTAACTGCTATCGTTATGAAAAAAAGATACAGTCAGGTAACGTAAACACAGATTATAGTATGTCTTCCAAAAAAAAACTTTGTACTTGTGTAATAGCAAATGCATACAATCACTAATGATTTTCTTTCTTAATTAATTAAAAGTGCCATTATATAAGATAAGTCAAAAAGTAGCCTGTTTAAATTTTTTATTCACTATTTTAACACTCAAAGCATTCTTTTATCTGTGAAAAAACAAGAAAAGTAAAAAAAAGTGCAAGCGTCATAAAGATTATAGGAACTTAAACCAGATAGATTTTCACACACTACTTTTTAATTTTTTTTCGTTTAGGATTTTGATTTACTCAAAATCAATTCTAAATAAGGTTTGAAAACTATGGTGTGAGGTATATTATCTTAATTTGGAGAGATTAAAGATATTGAATCTAAATTATTTAATTACCCAATAAACCATATTTTTATAAAAATGAAGCGAAAAATCACGAGGAAGGGTAAACAATGTAGGATTAATGAAGAAAAATATGTGCATATTTTTAAATATAGATACGAAATTTTGTATTTATTTTACTCACAAATAATTATAAAAAATTAAGAGGTATTAAATGCTCCTATAATACATCAAATTTATTTCATATTAAATAAAAATACGTCTTAGACAAACGATAGTGCCGGGAAATAGCAATATAAACAGTATTATAATCTTTGGATTACCAAGAAATAAAGAGATAGCTACGATGCGTTAATTAAATTGATATTGATTTTAATGTAGTTTTATTTCTATTTTGCAATTGTTTTTGTATTAAGCTTTTAATCCATGCTTGATAATTCACAAAAAATGTACTTGTTTATTTCATGATTTTTAGTATTTATATTTATTTATAACATATTCTACGAAAAAAATTTGCGGGTATCGTAAATAATTGAATCAAACCTAATTGTGTGTAATGACGCAATATGCCGGCGCAGTCCGATAACTCCAGTTAACTGTTATACGTTATTAGCTTATACTATTGTACTCTCTTAAAGCATTACTATTCTTACGCAATATATATCTATATTACATTGGCGCCGAACGCGATGAATATGAAATTTAAATTTGAATTTGATTTTAAAAAGTAAATTGATACCCAACTCCACACTCTAGAACTAATGGCATCAGCTAATCAATGGAATAAAGACCAATACTATGCATTCATGGCACTCGCAATTACTCCAGCAGAAAGTACCTCATTTTACTAACTGATATTGATATTGCTCAATTCGGAAGAATTCAAGCTTTGAAACATAGAATAATTCAATATGCGGAAAAATATCGTACTCCTGATGAAGCTTGGAACAATTTTATGGACGCAGAAATACAATTAAATGAGAAGGTTGATGAGTTTGCAAAACGCTTATTAGAATATATTCAAACAGTCAGGCTATCAATGACTCTTGATGATATTCACTTTATAATTCGACCAAAAATTATAGCATGTGTTAAGGAGCATACTCACCAAGCAATCTTGAAATGTGACGATGCGATTCCACTAACCAAACTTATTGATAAAACTCAAATATTTATTGATACTAATACTAGAAACTCAACAGCTGCTATATCCGAAAATGATACAATTGAATCCTCAAATGTCATCGCCAATGAAAGGAACTATCGACGCAAATTTAATCATCCCATTACTAGTTGTACAAGATGTGGCAGTCGTAATCATACAGCGGACGTTTGCGGAGGAGAAGCTATATGTTCAACATGTGGGAAAAAGGTCATCTAAGCAGAAAATGTCGATCATATCGAAAAAACGAGCCTTGGGACCGATTTCCTTTCAGATCGTTCCCGAAGAAATACTAAAAGAGAGGACTACTAATGCAATAGAAAATTTAAACCCACTATGGACCACAAGTATCTCGTTCAAAAACCCAAATAACACTTATTGTGCCTTAATAGACACTGGATCTGCTTATACTATTGTCAAACGCAGCATTATTCCAAAAAACTCAACATTAGAGCGTTGCAAAATGATATTGTTCTCTGCAAACGGCATGCCAATCAATATAACACATTTAGTTGCTATCAACGTACACTCTCCAACAATCATATACCCAACAAAAGCTCTTGTCACTTCAAACCTGATATTTGATGCTATTATTGGAAGAGATTTTATATCAAAATACTCTAAGGAACAATCAATAGACTCCTTATTAAAAAAACCTGGTATCAATAATTCAACATGTATGTTAGTGCAACCATTCGTCGATTAACAATACAAAACACATCTTGAGACTCTACTAAGAAGTTATAAGCACGTTTTCGCCCGAGGAGTTAAGGACCTCAAAACAGCTAAAACCATCAAACACTATATAACCACTAACTCTCAAACCCCTGTAACTTCACGACCCTACCGCTTATCACTCCATTACCACCATGAAGTTGATAAACAAATTGATGAAGCATTGGCAAATGGAATCATTCGACACTCTGCTAGCCCTTGGTGTTCTCCAGTAGTGATAACAAAGAAGAAAAACAATGAAATACGAATGTGCGTTGATTATCGAAAACTCAACCGTATTACCAAAAGAGATAAATACCCACTCCCTCTTCTCGAAGATACACTGGACAGATTGGCTGGATCTGTTATTTTTTCATGTTTGGACCTGCAGTCGGGCTACTGGCAAATCCCATTGAGTAGAGAAGATAGAGAAAAAGCAGCATTTTCACCAGGAAATGGCCATGGTCTTTATGAATTCAATAAAATGCCGTTTGGTCTTGCAAATGCCCCAGCTACATTCCAACGGGGAATGGATAGAATCCTTCGAAACTTACCCTTTGCTATGGCTTATCTCGACGACATTATCATTTTTTCAAAGACATCAGCTCTCATCTGAAACACATTAGAGCAGTTCTTAATGTCCTTTCAAAAGAAACTTTACGCGTAAATACTTCAAAGAGTAAATTCTTTCAACCAGAAATACTATACCTTGGATTCATCATCTCAAAGGATGGGATTAAAGCCGACCCTAACAAAGTGAGTGCACTTATTAACTGGAAAACACCATCAAGTAAGGACGAACTTAGGAGCTTCTTGGGAACTGTTAATTTTCTACATAAATATATTAAAAACCTTGCTACATATACAGCACCATTGATTGGACTTATACATTCAGCCGCACAATTTAAATGGTTGCCTAAACATGAAGAAACAGTCAGGAAACTGAAAAAGCTAATAAAGGAGGTACCGAAACTCTCATTTTTAAACTTAACAGTACCATTTACAGTAGAATGTGACGCGTCAAATGAAGCAACCGGAGCAGTTCTCCTTCAGGGTCCGAACAGAAATACTGTTGCCTACACAAGTCGCAAGCTCTTTGAAACTGAAATCAAGTATTCTACTACAGACAAAGAAACTCTGGCCATAATACACACCCTAAGGAAATTTAGACCGTATTTGGTAGGGAAGCATTTCACCATCTACAGTGACCATAATCCATTGACAAGCATTAGAAATATCAAAAATCCGAGAGGAAGACGAGCAAGATGGTTATTAGAGATGGAAGAGTTCACATTTGATATTTTCTACAAGCCCGGTAAACATAATACTGTTGCTGATTCTCTGTCACGTAGTGCTCTATGTGTTGATGCTTCTGTCAATACCCAAAAACTCACATTGAACCAGGATCGGGATCGTGTAATCTCTAAAATTAAGAATGCTATTAAAGAAGTAAAACAGCCTATACTAAATTCAGATCCATTGAAATCATTGTGGAGCAGAAGATCTAAGTTACATGTACTAAATGATATATTATGCCACCAATCTAGGTTTGGCAACCTACCTGTGATACCTCAAACCCAGAGAGAACAAATTATTAAACAAATTCATAGTGAATTGACCCATTCAGGAATCAATAAAACATTGAAAGTAACTAGGAGGTCGTGCTTTTGGCCCCAAATGGATATTGATATAGTCAACACACTGTCCAATTGTGATATATGTAAAAGAACAAAGTCAAAACCAACAAAGGCAAAGGCAAACCTTGTTCCTATTCCTGTCACAGAACCAATGACGATGTGGCATGCTGATTTTATCGGGCCATTGGATACTACCTCGAATGGAAACAGATTCATAATTGTGTTCGTGGAACAGTACGCAAAATAGGTGGAAGCGATCCCTCTCAATTCTATTACAGCAGAAGAAGCAACAAAAGCCCTGTATGAATTAATTATTTCCCAACATGGAGTACCCAAACGCATTCACACTGATCAAGGCTCCCAATTTGAGTCCACTATATTCCAGGATGTCTGCACCTCTCTTAACATCGTTCATACCAGATCTACTGCGTATCATCCTGAAGGAAACGGCATGGCAGAAAGACAAGTGAGGAACATCAAAACAAAACTCAAGGCTTTACAATTAGAAAGTAATAAAGAGTAAGATGAACTCGTATGTTATGTGCTCTTTGCAATAAGAGCGACAGACTCTGCAACAACAGGCTATACATCTTCTGCATTAGTATATGGACGTGAACTCACCCTTTATATCCAAAAAGAACTCAAACTATCCTTAAATACAACCAGCAGTACAGATATTCATAAATTAGCAAAAGAAAAGGAGAGGTTCCTGAGTAATGCTCTGAAACAAGCGAAAATTAATATAAAAACGTCACAGAATAACCAGTTATTCTATTATAATAAGAGCTCAACAAACAAATTCCATAATATTGGCAATTATATTCTGATAAAAACTCGAAAACCGACAGCCCTTTCTCCTAGATATGAAGGTCCCTACCAAATTGTACTTAGAAGAGGTCCCACATACAGAATACGTCAACCTAATGGACGAACAACGACGGTTCATTACAATGATACAATCCGCACATGTGCACCATCATCAGATGTCAAAACATACAGTAACGAAGAAACAAATATTACGACGGCATGTCAGAAACGATCCTCATCTGGGAGACCCATCACCAAACCACAACACTTTCAAGACTTTACCTTGTGTCTATCCTAAAAGGGGGAGAAATGTAATGACACAATATGCCGGCGCAGCCCGATAACTCCAGTTAAATGTTATACGTTATTAGCTTATACTATTGTACTCTCTTAAAGCATTACTGTTCTTACGCAATATATATCTATATTACATTGTGTAAGACTAATTTTTGAACACATGAACGGTACGTCTTAAATCTATTCACTAACAAATAAATTTGAGAACAATTCAATTGATAGTAGCTTAATAAAACCATTATTCTTATTCCAATATGAATCATTTATCACTTGTTTTAAAAAGTATAGTACTGATTATAGTTTGAGAAACAAAAGCAACTTTAGTGTTAACTGAAATATGTAAAATTTCTATTTTTTCATGAAAAAACTTTTTCAGTTTTGTATATCCTTATACTATATAAAGTATTTCATATTAAATCTATAATTTTTATTAAATATTGTATTTAAATGATAGTTTTTGAAAAGTTTTGAATAAACTTTGTTACATAGGATCATAATAATTATTCAGACATGCGCAAATCAACATGTGTACATTTGATGATAGTATATTCGGTGTTTACCTTTCTTTACAAAGTTATACATTTTTCATGTAAAAGAATGCCCTTAGCGAGTGATAGTTATGTGTATATTAAAAATATTGTACTTAATTTCCAACATTATCATATGGTGGCTTATTTAGTGTAAAATATACGCTCAGATGATTTATATTTCAAAAAAACTCTATAAACCATTAAAATTTTGTTTAATATATTTTGAACAAACAATAAATTACACTAAACGTTTAAAAATTTTTTTATAAAATGTATTTGGAGTCATTTAGTGTATAGTTCCTAAAATACAGCTTGTAGAATGTATAAACGAACTCAAATACGGCGCAAATTAACATGCCTAACCCCGTTATAATGGCTATTCTAATTAACATAAAATTTTATATACATTATCAGAAACAGAATCATGTTAATGTATTTGAGCAATTACATGTATATTACGAGCAATACGTCCATATTGGAAATAACCGATGACAACAATAATTTGTTTTGCTGAAAATTTTCATAATTATTTACAATTTTATTATTATCGTTACTTTTGTTACAATTTCATTCCTATATGACATCTATGAATCATACCAAAAGTCTGCTTCTTCTACAAAAATACTAAAGTTATAAAATCTACAGTTGGGGGTTTCTCATAATTCTATGATGTACCTCTTATATGTTAAATTCTTCTTTCATGAATATTCACTTTTTTTCAAAACAATGCATAAAACTTCAAGATATTGTTATTATTAAAACAAGTATATATAGCTTATGAGTTATAAAGTAAAGATTAACAGGTGTGTTTGTTCTCCGTGTTTATAGTATTTATATAATGAAACTATGATAGAAAAGTTGCATACATCAATACAAGAGCCGCTAATCTTTACCAAAAATTATTTTCAAACAATTGCTTTATGGAAAAAAATAAATTAATAAACCCTATATTAATTATATGTCGTACATTTTTAGTTATTAATCTGACTGGTTATAAGAAAAAACTTAGCAACGCCATTTTTTATGATTAGTAGTTAAAGTTGATGGTCACAGCATATAGTAAAACGTTTGATTAATATTTAGGTATGCTACAAAACAAACCGTACTACATAAACAGAATCATGTAATCAGTCTTTTTATTTTTTTATAAAAATCTACGAATATATGTTACTGTAATTTTTTGATTTAAAAAATTACTATTCAGATTTTACTAAACAATTATACTATTAATTATTAAGAACGGTTAAAATGACAAATATTAATTTTCATATATAAATTACAATTTAATGTGTTATATTTTGTAAGACTCTTTTATGATATTCTATAAGTTTTATTTATATATAAAATAAATTAATATTTCACATTTTTATTCCGATTGTTATTTAATTTCATTTATAGTACATTTTTATTTAAATTATACATTTTTGGTACTAAAATTCATACATGTACTATAATTTCGCTACAGTTCCTTTTCTACCATTTAAGAATAATAATAAAATGGGGAAGAAACGTTCAAACCTTTTTTAGCCTTTAATTAATTCTTTTAAATTTAAGAATATAATTTTTATACATTGATCAGTTACTTGGTAAATTTTTGAGCAAAATTTGAAAAATATATCCTCTTTTGCTGAATTTACCATCAAATTATAAAGGTAATATTATTTTTGCATATCGTATCTTAATTTTTAAATATAATTCACTGTTTTTATTTTGGGTATTCATTAAAGTCCACAGAGCAATTTTGATATACGTTCGAAAAAAACTAGTAAATAAATATTAATCCGAAGCAATTTTAAATGAACTTTATTCATTAAATTTGCAAATCGCTTAATATCGCCTAGGTCGTTAAACTCCATGCACGTCTTATAGAAAATAACAGTAATGAATTATAAGTTCATAACAAAATGTTTTTATTTCGATTAAGTCAACATTAAATGCATATAATCACACTATAATATACTTGTATGCATTTAATCGTTTTTCTTGTTAAATACGCGTGTATAAAATTGAAAAACAAGTTTATAAATTCAAAAACGAAATTCTAAGGTGTGGCATAGTTTATTTGTTGTAAATAAACAGTGATGGATCTTTTTGTCTTAAATATATAACTTGTTGATCTTTCTTCATTAGTGAATACATGATTTAGCTATTAAAACACTTATAATGGCTGTAACCACATTTTCTTGTGTTAATAATGTAAATCAATAGTGATTTCTATATCATATGTACAAAATTTTTTTTCATATCTAATACACCAGCCTTATTGTCTATTCAAAATAATTAAATTAATTATATACATGGAATTAGAAATATATTTGATCACAATGTTTTAGAAATTGTATAATAATAATGAAGAAAAATTATTATTAGTGTAGCTTGTGCCCAACACCGTTAAAATACGAATAACAAGTTTTCTAAAACCTGAATCTAATTAGTTAACTTTTATCTTTGAGATTACCTATACTTTTATGAGAATCAACATTCCTCACCATGCATTGATAGTTTCTAGTAGAATATCAGCGACCTCTTACTTCAACTTTTTTAAATTTTGCTTAAAAAAACTCACGAATTTAACAGAGTGTGGTAACGGTGCTTGTGTTTTTAAACATGAACGGAATCATGCTTTATCTCTTTGTCATTGAATCAAATTATAATCCACAGAAATAGCAATTTGAAATAAAAATTAGTAGCACTGTAGCATACTTTTTTTGTGAAGAAGTTATCGAATTTTACTTACAAATACTAAATTATACAGTTGAAATCTAAATTTTTCCTTAGAGTATATTATTTAAAATTTACTTTTTCAAGCCCTTTTTGAATATTGAATGCCAATTACAGATATTTTGATATAAATAAGTAGTAATATTTTTTTATATTTGGATAAATTACTGAAAACTCTCAAAATTTGTCCTACTTGATTTAAATTTATATAAAAATATAAGTTTTTAAAATTTGTGATTGCAAAATTTTTATTCTTACTCAGATGTTTCACTTTAAAAAATGCGATCCTCAGAATCATGCATTAAGGTTCGAATTTGATTTTAAATAGTATGCATAAATTTGATTTTATGCTATAGAATAGTGTGCATAGTTATTTGAATTGTATGAGTAATTAAAAATTAATTTAAACATAAAGATTCACTGAAGAAAGACTAAAGAAAGAAAAAACCCATTGTTTTATTACGGGTTAGCAGACAGCACCATATACTGCACAATTAACCATACTTTTGATTTAACAGAAAAGTAATATAATTCATTGATAAAAAGCTAGTATTAAATTTTCAATGTTCTAGAAATAATTCAAACTGGGTCAAAATTGATAACGGTATATTGTCAAGCTATAAAAGCCTATATCTGTCAAATAATATTGTAAAACTCGATGTGAAAAATTATAAAAAATATTTTTTATATTTGATAAGGAAGGATTTGTCTAGTTTAGAAAGAAGAGCATTTTTGATTTTTACTACAAGAAACATGTGTATTAATAGATGTATCATCCGGTGATTGTTACTTTAAATAGTGAGTTTTATATACATTCATAATATTTTATAGAAATACAGACATTGCAAATTTCTAACAAGTGTTAAATATAAATAGAATTTAGATGAAAGTATATGCAAATTTTCATTATTGTATGGATGCAACATATACACACAAGGCATATGTCCGTCTGTTAGCAAGTATATATATTACATATATTAATGAAATAAGACTCAATATGTTATTCATATTTTAGAATTATGCATATTCTAATAATTCTACTGATATGAATAATCTCCTTGATCCTTGCCTTTAAAAGAATGAAGAAATTACACTGAAAATAAAAGATAATTTAACTAATGGAATCAAATGTGATAAAATTAAATTAAACTTCATTTAAGATTACTCATCTGAAGTATGCGTGAGCCATATTCTTAAGATCATTAACCAGATTCAAAGTTCTCTAAAATATGATAGGTGTGAGTTTTACAAAATATCTAAAAGCTTTCCATTTAGCTTTGATAAAGTTTACGTAATGTTATATCTTGCTGAATTAATATAATGTAATACAGATACTATATTAGATATAAAAAGAATTTTATGATGTTGATGACATTAGCATTATGAATTTTTAAACAAAAATTGTGTATGATATGAATCCTGAGTGTTGTAATAAATACAATTTGGTTAAAAGTGGTGTAATTTTTCAATATAACATATTTAACTTACAAAGTTTAATAGAATTTCGATACGGTTGAAAACTTGTGATGGAAATTAACTCATTTGTATTCAATTATTTTATATGGTGTTCTTTCTAATTCTTTATTAGTGTTAAAGCTTATGAAGTATACTTTATATTTTATAGCAATATTTTAATAATTTTAATAAAAGCAAATAATCTGCTTTCAAGAGTAACATTTTCCGGTTTGATATACTTGAAAGATTAAGGAAAGTATTCTCCCAGAAAAATTATCCAACACACAAAAGAAATTTAATTATTTGACATATAATTATGCTATATTATTTCAAAAAAATATCTTAGAGATTTAGCGTTTTTTACAATATTACATTATCTATAAATAAGTTATTGTTATGTGTTAATTACTATATAATTCTGCTGCTAAGTTTGGTAGAATCCAACAATTGCTACAATAAATGCTTCATTTTTATTCCGATTACAAATTTTCACCAAAGTTCTTTGTTTATGAGATTTTTCTACAGTGATAAAGAATAAGTATTTTTTTTAAGAACTTTTAAGTTCAATTTTTCTTGGTCTCTGAATAAAAGTTGATACTGTTGAACTCACCATCTTCATAATCTTAAAATTATATCAGCACATCTGAGAAATCAAAGTCTTGAAAAAGGTTAATCAGTATTCAGAATACAGAAACTCGTTGAAAAATTATCTTATTTACAAAATCAAATCACTAATGTACCTTATTGGTATATGAGTTTAAGTTCATCATACTTGAATAATTGAACATTTTTGACGTTATAGTAAATTTTTACCATCTTAAATTCTACTACTAAATTCAGGCTTATTATTTTGTAATTTTATGTTGATATAGTTTACTTAAAATCCTTTTTTGGCATCAAAAAGCACACTTATTTTAACGAGACCAGTAATTTTAGAATAATCAGACAAATGTAGTTTATATTTAAATTCATATTATGTCGCATCTACATCCGTTTCCAGCTTACCTCTAGGTTTATTGCTTCTATTCGCCTAATTTATATTTCAGAAAATCATAAAATTATACTCTTGTTTTCGCCAAAAACTAATTAATGCTATAAAATACCCAAAAAAGGCTACGGCAATGCGACACGAATTCGTACCAATCGAATAACCAAACATTAGCTTTAAGTGATGAACTATCAGTGAAAAATTATATTTTATATAGATAAAAATCGGTTTTGCAATAACTAAGGCGGTAAAAATAATTATTGAATATGAATATTTTGTAGTCTAAAAATAGTCATAGTGTATAAACTTAATGTTATATCGACTATAATCGTGTGTAGCAAATATCCATATCTGGTATCGTAAACATAAGGGAATCGATTTTTTTCAAAATATTTAGTCTGACATTAGGAAAAAAATTTCTTTCATATACTATACTATTAGTTTAGGTTTTTAGTATTATCATTTACTTCCAGCAAAAACAAATAATAGTATTTATTTGTTCTTTTAAAGCTATTTTTAACTCCTGCTATTGATTTTATTAATGTAATGGTATGTAACAATATTTGATTTTTTTTATGTATTTTATTTACTAGTAAATGCATTAAACGTTAAGTTTTACATAAATGGATCATGATTACGATATGATGATTTTAGACGGATACGAGATATGGTTTTCAACATCTTAAAGTAAATATTTTTTCACCATTTATGCATGAAATTATGCTAAAGTTCCTATGTTTCGAATTATAGTTTTTCTGATTTCACGACAAGAATATTATGTTTGACAGTTAATTTTATGTAATATCAAAAGCCTTAAAATTTATTAGATCAAATTTATTTTCAATAAAGTACTCTTCCATGTTCATCGGATTTAATTACTATTTGGACCTAATTTCCGGTGTGTAAAATGGTAGCTAGAATGCCATAAGCATTTCTCTTACTGGAAAATAAGTAAATAAGAATACTACATAGTATATTTTCAATACACTAAAGGGTTTAATATTTTATTTTTAACAAAATTTGACTGATTATTCGATCATAACATAGAAAATAACCATATATATATATATATTATTTATATAATGCGATTAAATTTCACACTTTAAATCATATTTTGTAGAAAAAATATTTCACATAATAAGAGAAATATATAATACTCCATTCTATATCAGAATTCATAGAATTATTTGTGTATGACAATTATATATTTTTATTCTACTAATGTAGAATAAATACCATTTAAACAATTTTTATTTTATAAAATACTAGCGGGTTACTGCATTTGTTTGTAATACAATAAAGTTCCTTAACCTTACTACATCGGGCGCCAGACTTACGTTGACTTTATTGTTCTCAAAACTACTTCAAAAGGAGTCATGTTATAAATTATGACAAAATGGTACATGGTTATATAAGGATAGCTTTACATAGTTTTAAAAAAATGTTTGAGGATATCATTTAGATAACTTGGTTGTTTTCTAAAATAATACAACAATTTAGGGTAGAAAATTTTTACTGTTTTCAAAAATACTTAATGAAAACGCGATGACAGGTAATATTTTGGGATTATACAGTAGACTCATAACACTGTAAACAGAATATCCATATAAATATTGATGTTCAAAAATAAACGTCACTAAAACTAATTTATTGTATGTTTTAGTATTAATAAACAAATGCAACTGTAAAGAATTCATTATTAAATAAAATGTTGTAAAGTATTCCTTGAAGATTAATGCATATAAACTCCAAGAAATAACGTCAATGAATTTATTTATTAATATTGTCTGGTTGAAATACTCTATAAATTATTTCATAGTGTTTCGGAAAAAAATCAGGAAACCATGTATAATAAAGAATTACACATAAATAACACAACTGACGTTATTTAAATGACTTTATCTTACAATATGAATATATGAAGACTTCGAAATCACTCTACGCAATCTCAAAGGTGTTGCACGACCATAACAAGGTTACATTACTTTGTTTAATGTTTTAATTTTAAAATGAATATGAGGCAAATCTTTATCATATAATACACGCCATCGATAAATTGCTGCTGAAATAGAAGACGATAATATATATAACATATAAAAATCTATTAATAGGACTTCTAGATATCTAAAGTAATCTTCTGAAATATAGGCATTATGAGTTATAACTTATTCGTGCGGTAGTTTTTGTACGACGTATCCTTAACTAACACCATGTAAAAATTTCACCTATAATAAAAAAAGTATTCTTATGCTTTACTATATATGTCAAAAACATTTATAAGTCTGTAAGACTCTTTTTGAAATGAATTTCCTAGTTTCACAAGAAACGCTTATTGTGCTTCAAGAAAACAATGCATCCTTTTAAACCTGATATATAGCAGGAGGCTATTCCGAGGAAGTTAAGCAGCGATCATTATTAAATACATAAACCTTATAAAAATAACCATATTGTGTATAATAGTATTTCAAACAATGATGGGTCGCATGATTCACAAAATTTTGATTAATTATTACTGTCTTATGGTTCATAAATACAATAATTCGATAAATCTATTCGTAAACCTAGATTAACTGAGAGTTTTTTATCAGACTAAAAATTAGATGATAATTTTGTATCCCTAATCCAAGCATCTAAAATGCGCTTCTAAATGTTGTACGATAGTCGTGTTAATATAAAAGCTACTATATGATATTGAAGTTATTTCTTAGAATTATATAATTATTATCATTAAACTTTGTGTAATAATATTGATACCGCTTATATAATTATGTGGCATTTTTATACTGTTGATTGTACGAACAATCCCAGCAAAAATTTATAAAAAATTTTGAATAGAACTATTGATTCTTTTACACTCATAAATAACTCTCCATTGTAATGTATTTCTCAGTTATTTATCAAAAATTAAGATTTTTCTTAAATAATTGAAAAAAGTATGAATATTATTTTTTGACTGTATAAAAAATAGTTCAAATAGATTAAAAACAATTCAATAATTGATTATTGTATAATTATTTATTATCATAGATATTTTTAATTGTTATAAATACGTGTTTATGGTTTGAGAATTGCAACAACTTTTACTCGCTTATATCAAATAGATTTTCTGTAATACATCCATTTTTTATTACTCAAAATTCATAAATTTTGTACCAACCTCACTTTTATATACACTATCCACGAGATAGAATTAAATCGAAGCTGAATTAAAATAAAAATTATTTATATAAGTACTAAAATAAAATCATGTCAAAATAAAATGAAAATTTAATCGGTTTTTGTAAATTCATAGACTCAAGCTTTATATTATAAAAAATTATTAATAAAATTTATAGCACTAAAGATTTTGTGTCAGCTTTAATAAAAAAATAAAAAAAATTAATTAAAAATGTTGTTTGTTATTTTAACATGATGAAATTACACTAAAGTTGTAAAGTCTAATAAAGTCACACTTGTACATTACAGTGATACGTAAAAATAATCATATAATTATTTCCACAAATGCCATGTATATTTGTTGTCACCATCCAAAATATATTTCACAAAATGTAATTATAATTTCAAAAAGCTAATATCAAACTAAAATAACCATTATCAAAATCAAATCATAACTAAATTATATTGTAAGTCTTCGAATAAAAAAATTTTTTTAAAATATGTATCTATTTTTATATAAATTACGTCGAAGGTCCTTGAGATTATATAGTGTAACAGTAAGATATAATTCAGAGTTTTTAAAAAATATATTCTTATATAAGGACCGTATATTAAAAATATATGCATGAATTAAATTTTGAACGTAAAAATAAAAAGATTTTTATCATTGCTTTTAATCTGACACACTCCGAGGATTACATCCCAAACAATATGTAAGAATTATTGGTGATTTAATACTTGCGATTTAGATATATATATATATACATAGAACATGTGTTATAAATATTGAATTTGCTTTATTACATACGATATATAATGTTTAAAAATATTTCCCTATCAGTTGCTAGTTGCATTAATCACATAAAATAGTAAAAACTTCTTGTAATTATATACGATAGACTAATTAAATAAACACGCAGATAGTACTTAACTGCATGAGGTAAAATTACTGCCTTTTACATACAATAAGTCGCACAGTGCACATACTTTGAAGCGAAGGAGAACCATAAAAATGCACCATCGAGTCCCAAAGTACCAACGCCACGTCTAATTGGGGTATGCTTCAAAAAGATATAAATTTAAATCAATTAAAATAATAGCATTTTTGTCTTTAATGTTTATTGATCACAGTCTGAATATTTCTATTTTTTAATTCTTTACATAACTACTTATTACCAACCAAAATATAATGCAATCCCTTATGATTTCCTTTGCAAATAATCCAAATGTACATTAAAGGGTGAGAAGACATATCAGAAACTTGTGTTTCACTATAATAATTATTGATAGAGATTATTTTTATTCTAACACATACTATTAAAAAAAAACAAAATTCTAAATCCATTTCTCGTGGCAATGGCATACGCTTTTATTATTTTAAAATCTATTTGTCAATGCAAATTCATCTGGAGCTGCCTGTGTTGATATAATTTCAGTATTTTATCGACTAAAGCCACTTTTATCAGGATTCTAGTTTTCACTTGGATTATCATCCCTGATATCACAGGATTCGCAACTAATGTCACTGTTAAATTCTCTCCGACAAATAATCAAATATATTCTTAATTTATTATTACATTAAGTTCTTTTATGTTGAAGAAACCATTATTTGCATTGATAAATTAGTCATTGAGTACAACAAAAAGGACTTAAAGCCCTTTTGATTTTTTCTACTTTCATTCTTATAAAATATTTTATACAAAAACATAAAATCAAGAATATATGATCATATATAGGTTTTATTTCTATTTTTGGATTTTGTGTTAGATACTAAATTATGGGATTCTAATATGAGCATTATAAAACAAGAATAATTTTTTGATCAAGAGGCGGTAATACATGGGTGAAATTCTTAGGAACAAATTCTTAGTTTTGTGCTAGATAGCGTTGTCTTTAAATTAACACCACACTTATTAAAGTATAATAGTATATTCATATTGTCGCCCTTATATATAGATTTCATATCACCTAGATACTGGGTGAAGATCTCATGGGTCATCCAAGCTTTGGAGCTAAATTCATATATTTTGTATTTATATTAAACTTTAAAGTAACAACAAGGTTTTTAAGGTTTGCTATAATAAGCAGTTGGAGTTTATCACCAAAACCGAATGTGTCAGTTGGATGTAACTCTTTTTTTATTGTTTTTTAACATTCTGGTTGTATTTGCTGAAAAGTACGTATCCTCTTCCTAAAAAAGGCATAATACAAAGTAAAAAATGTTTAAAGTACTTGTTCGGTGATAATCAATCCGAGTTTAATTGGCACTGAAAATCTTCTTACGGTCATATAAATTCAATATTGTTTGAAAGTCACCCTTCCATGCATAACAAAAATTTCTTTCCAAATTTTAGATTCACCCCAAAGTTATTCTTTGATGTAATATCTATTTGTGAACTATCTAAGCCACCTAACATAATTCTCGGTTTGCAATTTATAAATTTCTCACTTAATTCATTAGCTCTGCCTATAATATCTGAAGACAATAACTAAACGTTAGGGAACTATATGTATTCAAACGATTCTTTGATTTTCTGATTCTCTTTGTTATGCTTTCATTTTTTTATATTTTATGATCATTGGACACAGATTTACTATAGTACTGTTCCATAATGCTCTTTTGATTCCTTGAAATAGAATCTAATAAAGAAATAGGATTTAATCTAGATTTTGCACAGTTTTTAACATAGATCCGCATTCATTAGAAATAGCCTGCTAAAACGGTATGGTTTCAGTTTATAGTATAATGGTAAGATTAGGTATTTTATTAACAGATTTAAAATTTTTGCTAGGAAAATTAGTCGCCCAAGTGTGATTGCTTATGATGAAATCTTTTTGGCATTAAAATATGAACACTTCTAAATATGAAATTCTCCTTTTCCTTTAGTGATACAGATATGGTATTTTATATAAAACATTTTTATACCAAACATCATATAGGTAAATTATTTTTTTAATGGCTAAAACAAAAGATGGATTGCCCTGCAAAGTCTTGAACGACTTTTTAAGGTAAAATGGAAATTATTTAATACCAAGAAAATTGTAACCATTTAGTATCTAAAAAGAACATGTAGAAAACATTTTTGTCAACTGAGACTAAAAAATACAATTATTACTCTGTAATACTCATTAATTTTCCTCAGTTCTATCAAACAAAAAAATTGTGCCGATTCCCCATTTTAAACAAGGAGATTAAAAGAAATATTTAAACCATTCGCAAAAAAACTCAATAATTGTTAAGAAAAACCAGAAATCTTTAGGTTATAAATATTATCACACATCAACCTGGTCCTTCCTGTATGTACAATTCTGAAATCGGCGTTCCTGATGGAATTGTTTTATATGAGAAAAAGATAATTTGTTTCACATATAAAATTAAGAATAATTTTTTGGTGATAAGTAATTAAATGTTTGGTTGAAAGAATCCTTATAACATTTTGTTATTCACAGAAAAACAAATACAAAGACGGTCTCATTGACCTTTATTTTACTCAAAAGCAAAAAAGAAAGTTAGTATTTTTGTGATTCTAATAATATGTATAAAAAATGTAAATTGCAGCTTTAAAAATACGCATATATTGAATTGGAGTTTGTAGCATATGCTGCTTTAAAAAAAGCAATCAAATATTTAGTCAACTTATGTCTATTTCACCTTGGACAGGTTATTTGAAATAAAATTTAGAAGTCTGAGTTTAATAAGGATTATTTTTAGACAGAAAAATAAAAAATTATTCATAAATTACACTTTCCACTAACTTTAATTCCAGTTGATTGGATTGTAAAACAATATTAAGTTACCATTGAAAAATCATCCACTTTCTTACAGATTTGTCGAACCGATTTACTTAAATACTGTAAAAATAACTTTTTGCGTGTAAAAATTATTCATTTGAGTGTTTGAATCCATATGACCGTTTTTTCAAAAACATTCCGCTCACTTAAAATTTTCCTCACGTTTTCTATCATCATTTCTCAAATAAAATCGAGCAATGTAATCTAGATATAACTACGTTGTTTGATAAACTTAAAGTTTATCAACTCTTCATAGAAAATAAAATATAATTGTATACGAAAAATTAAAAATTGGATAAATGAACTGCTCACAAAACCAAAATGGAAGAAATAAATGCCGTTTGTAATAAATACCATACTATAAAAGGCATGAAATACCTGAATCTGCTAGCTTAAATATATTGATAGATATTCGATTAATATTTCAAATATTTAATTATTGTTTTTGTTGCATGCAGGCTGAAAATTATCACCTTCTGACAGATTTTACATTAACTCTCTCATAAGTAGCAATTTAGTGATGTCTAAAGTAAAATTAAAATTTTAAATATTTTCTAAATTAATTTCTATCGAAAATACATAAATCCACTTTTATCAATTCTTTACATGTTATAAATGATTAAACAATCAAATGAGTATTACTGCTAAACTTTTTGTAATGTTTTATAGCTCTAATGCAATTGTAACTGATTTACCTTAACAAATGATATTAAATGCTGAATCCTATTTTAATGACAATTGGACTACAAAGAAAATGCTGTATTTAAATATTTTAAAATTTATAACCTTATATATAAGATTAAAAAATAAATGGTGCCTATTATTTGTTTTTATGTTTATGTAAAACTTGTTCAAGAGGACGAATCATGTATTCAAAAACCATAAACATAAAGTATTGTAAAAGTTATTTTTTTAGATAAAAGCGAAATTGATAAAATTGTTATTAATTTTGATCATTGGACAAAATCTTATGCTAAAAAAAATTGTTTATGCTGTAACATTTAGCCACAGGGTTAAAAAATAAGTCAAAATTCTATAAACTGATATACATTACCTGACGACACAATTATAATTCTGTAAAAAATTTAAAAAAATAAAAAATTCTTACACATATAAAATTATATTGTTATGTAGTTTTGTGTATAATCAATAGAGATAGTATTAAATTTAGAATCTATCAAACAGCTGCAAATAAAGTGAGGCTAAACAAAAAACAATACGAATTATACGTATGATTTCTAATTATGCTTAAGTTAGTGGAATTAATTTAGTCACATAATCTAAATAGCTACTTTAAAATTGAGTGTAATAGATGGTTACTTTTACCATACTTAAATTTATAATTTAAGTGGAAAAATTATTTTGATCTATAATAAATGTACTGGCTCTAATGTTCAAGATTTTATCCTTATTTGTGTAATTCATTTTCAGCTAATTTAAATAGAATTTAATAATACTGTATTTAACTTTTCAGGGTGTAATTATGGTTAAAAATACCTTTTGTAATAAGCAAATAAAGAAAATATTAACTATGACTTTTTTATACATAAAGTTCTAAGGTAAAAACTATGGGGGAATTTTGAGTTATAATATAGTTAAATCTAAATCTCCTACATAGCGGAATAGAATAAAAATTAATACATATTATGTGAGAAAAATTTCTAGGAACTAAAAAAATCTAAAAGATGTCAAAACGCTACTGCAAACGACGCTATGGATGAATAGGTGTTAAAAACATAAAAAATAAAAAACCGTAGTTTAAAACAATTGCAATTTCATTTTTTTCAGTAAAATGAATTAAATAGTTATTAAGAAATAGCGTATTTTGTAAATACGTTGATTGTGAAAACGTATAAAAAACAAATTTCTTAGTTCTCTAATAGCTAAGATATATCAGTAATTAAGCGATTGAAGGCAAACTGTCAGACTTCCAAAACAAAGCGATATGACACTATAATCCAATCTAGATTAAGATGTATTATAAAATCAAAAAGTATAAGAACATCTATAACACGGATAAAAATTAAAAAAAGGGTTACCTTGGAATTCATATAATATATATACTTAGAAGTTGAAAAAGAAAAATTGAGTTAAATAAATAAATACAGGGTGTATAACTGTAATAAGATTCTTGATACGTGGATTTGAATTCCGAACATTTTAAGTGAGAAATTTAATAATTTTAGTTGTGCCGAATTTCTATAAGTTATCCTCATTAAAAATCATGCCGAATCTAAATTAATTATGTAATTGATACATTTATATATAAAAAACATAATTTTTAAAAAGTCTGACAAATAAATGGCTTAATTTATTATCAATTGTCAACTCATCTGAATATATTTTTGTTCAATATTAATGGTTACGTATATTTAATGGAGCACAAGTAGAAATCCACAGCTACCAGATAATTGAAAAATTAAAAGTTTTAATACGTTTTACACATAACTTAGCTGAACTTATGATTTGTCATGCTAATGATAGATTAAATGTTACAGTTATTGATATTCAAAATGAAATATCATTATTTTTAAATAAGTTAATGAACCTAATGAGAAAAGATTAGTTAACCATTGTAAAGTCATTTCATCCTACATAATTATAGAATACTCAATATTGTTATCGTTGATGATGTTAATGAGTTAGCTAACATAATATACAAAAAAATATGAAAACTGGAGTTGACTGAACAAATACTTAAAAAGAAATAATTAAGGTAAAGGGCGAACTAATTTTTTAGGTAGAAGATAATAATGATTGATTAAAATTTATGAAAGTGATAGAAATGAGTTACTATTTATCTAAAGTTGGAAAATTAACAAAAATTCTCAGGAAGCATTAAGGCAAATAAAACACTTGACTTATTACATAAAATCCCTAATAAATCTTAGAAACAGGCTAAAAAACATTGAGGCATTTAAAAATATTTTTATATTTTTTTAGGATTATATATGTTTACCTAAGCATTAGTATTTTCAACTCGCATATATGGAAATAAAAAAATTATTTGATTAGATAGCCACATATGAAAATTTTTTTAAAATGTTTAAGAGTATTATATCTTAATACTATATAGTATTATGAGTCAGCGTTTTTATTGTTTTCGCATGCTTAAGATTAGAAAAATAATTAACAAATTCAACTTGTAATACCATAAGAAATAATTTATGGATCTAAAAAAAATATAAAACATATAAAATCAATTGAAAAATGAATATTTAAGTTTAATATAACACAAAAATCATCCAAAATATGTAAACAAAATTATTAACCCCATTTGCAAATTATAATAGTCTTAGACAACTTTTATCTCACCTGGTAGTATATTTCATTCTTTACTAAGTTTTTTTATCTAATCAGGACAGGTAGATATAAAAATATACTATATCCTTTGAACATTTATCAAAAAGAATTTTATGAGCATAATTTACCATTACCAATAAAAAACAGCTGTGTGTTATAATAAATTCGTATTATTAGATTACTTAAATAAATATATTAGTCATTGTTATTATAGGCGTTTATAGTTACTATATCTTCTAAGTTTTATCGGTTATAAGGAGCAATTATAAAAAATCTGACACAAGCAAGATTAAAATTGTTGAACCACGTTTATTGTTAAATGAAAATATTTTTCTTAATAAAATTAGCAATATTTCTTTATGTTACTTTGTTCTTGGAATGCGTCGAACTTTTAGTGATTGATTTATATATCCTATCTTAAATATACTATAATTTAGGCTGGCTGGATAGCTATTAGCAGTATTACAGACCTGAAGTTATATTTTTATGAAATAAAGCTACCATATTCTTGGCACGACTACAATAATATCAAAAAAGTCGAAGAACACTGTACAAGTATAATATTGATTATTAATAATATTTATCAACAATAATATCTGGTTACAAATCTGAATTAATGTAATTCTTATGCATCTAAGGATTTAAAATTTTATTTGTTACGATTACTTACATTTTTATATATTTAAAAATAAATATAAATATTCTCCAAAATAATTCCTCTCTTTTATATAATAATTTAAATTTTATTTCCAAAGAGTGATTTTTAAAAATCAACGTGAATTTGCATTTAGAGCATAATTTTACTCCATTGTGTTAGGGTTAATTTGTTATAACAGAAGGTGACAAAGATTATTATCATTATCCTAGAACGATTATAGGTGTTTTAAAAAATTGTCATGTAAAATTAATGTAAATGCAGGCTAGAGTTTATATATAAAAAAGTATATGAATGTTATATCAGCTTGTTTTTTAAACAATAAAATAAATATACAGTTTTGTAAATATTCTTTAAAAACTTTATTGAATAACCACTACATTATATGTTTAAATTTTTATAAACTAAAATTCTTTAGCAATTATGTATTTAGGCACAACATTATTTTATCTTATTGAGAATAGTAAAATTTTATGTATAATAATTTGAAATATACAAAATTGTAATACCAATCGTATTTTTAATGTTATAAGGGATTTGCCAATCATAATAAGCATTGATAAAAACTAGCATAAAGTGTGAAATTAAAAACGAACCTCAATAGTACTATATAGCGATAATTTATATCACAGGCATATCTTTTCCTAAGTTTATTGTCTTGCAATGAATAACACATTAATGTGTGAAATCACAAGGAAATGCGTATAAAGTCTTAAAACTTTAACCAACGTTAGTCATACCACTGCTTTCTAAACCTGAGTATTTATAAATCTTATTCTTATTTTTGCATAATTAACATTTTGTTATTAAAACTTAAAATAATACTAATATATGAATCTGAAACATTTTTCGTTACATAAGTTTGATATATTAGAGATCTACACAAAATTTATTAGTTAATTTACTAACGAAATAAAGCTAGGTGTTTATGAGAATACCACTTGGCCTTGATTTCGTATATAAGTGCATGTGTAATTCTTAGAGATTAACTTTCTATGTAATTTATATGAAAAACATGAATTAAGGATACAAAATATCATCTAAAAATTAATAGTTGTAAGCAATACACAAGTACATCAGTAAATATAATATAGAGTCATTGTAAAAATTACTTAAACATCAATGATTATTAACACAGTATAAAACAAAGTATAACAGAAAATTTAAAGTGTCAATTTTTATCAATTATACCTTATTTTAAAATATAGATATTAAAATTAATGAATTTCCACTAGTTAAATAGTAGTTTTGTAATACTATAAGAGTAATAATGATCAGAAATATAACTAAATATAATTAAATTTGATTGTAAACAGTAGAAAAATAAAGTTTCGAGCCATTAAATTATCTGTAAAATTGAATATCTTTCTTTGTAAAACTTAAAAGAACATATATTACTAAAAATTTTATTAATGACAATTTTAGAATCACTCGACGATTCTACCATCCGTACATTAGTGCCTAATTTTAGCTTAACTTGATAATAATGAATATCTATTTTCAGGAAGCGTTGTGATTAAAAACATATTTGCTCTTTTTATTTATAATATAAAAATTTGTAAATATATTGCTGATTTTATAATTTATGCTTCGTATTATTTAAAAAGTATTTTAACCTTTCTAAGATAATTCAAAAAATGGTTAATAATTATCATTTAAAGTTTTTTTGATTAAAAGATTAAACATTTAATGCAGCTTAGTAGATTGCAAACATTGATTTTGTCAGTTTTATATCATTTATTACTTTAGTAATATAGATAATGTGCATCATCGTAATTCACACCATCGTTTACCGAGATATTTTACTGCGGCAGTTATAGAGTTTTAATAATTAAAAATTTTTGTTTTTAGGCCGACACTATGACTTCATTATAAAATTCTCAAGGTTAGATCCATGGGATACTTTATAATTAGTTAGAATTTAATCCAGTACCTTAGTGTCTAAGCACTCAAGTACACAAGTCTTTATGGCATTATTTCACGATCAGCATAATATATAATTTTTTTTGCACTATAAGACTTCCATTTTGTTACTAAAATATCTTGATTCAGAGAAACGAAAGACCCATAATAGTTTATGGCAGATTCTGCAACTCTCAAATTTACAGGCAACAAACACTACCGTATACCGCTAAGCAATCTGTACGCTATCATAAAAAGTTAGTACACAAGTTTGTAGAATATACTGTAGTCAACAATATTATTTATAATACTTTAGTTATATTATATTTCTGTTTTTTTAAATAACTGTAAGGGTTATTTATGTTTGTAATTAATCAAGGTAGGGGAAAATGTCAAGGTTAAGTTTTATGCTTTAGATATAATTTATTTAAAAAATTATATATTTCCTCTCATTATACTTTCTTGTAATAAAAAAGTAGTGGATCATGCACCAACACAAAGGTTATAAATGTTTTTTATTAAATAGTCACTTTAACGTTACGATTATTATTTTTATGTCAAAGTTATTTTTGTTATTATTTTATATCACGATGAAAAAGTAATTATAGTAATACTTTTAGAACTAAGTTATTTTCATTATCATATAAGAACGAGCATGAAGCGGTATTGATATACATTTTTTAAGCTAGATAAACATCGTTAAAAGTAAGATACCGACAACTCGCAAAAAACAAAACTTAATCAAATTTCCAAGCAGAACGCTTTATTACCGAATTAATAAAATTCTGAATTTCGTAAGATTCCTAATTTTGGCTTAAAGTAAAACGTTCTCTTTTAAAGGATAATGTTTTTGTATTCCATTCATTTTTACCCGCAAGACTTTGTATTATCAATATTCTATAAATTTCGTCTTTTTTTTTTAGTCCAATGACTAAATATGCAATATTTGGATGTGAAATTGAAAATTTTGATCTTATATTAGAGTGCTAAGCCTGTTAACTGTTAATTCTCGTCAGGATATGATTTTTTATTCTATCAAAAACACCCCGAAACCTCATATTAAACATAGACAAGTCGTCTGAATCAGAAGAATTAAGGTAATTTTTTCGAAATATGATGTAAAATTGTTGATGTTGTCGTCGGTATATTCTGTTAAATTTTTTTTCACACATAAATATGCGTTTTCATGTCTTTTTGTTTAACAAAAGCCAGGAAAAGTAATTTTTTATGACATTCATAATATTCCTATTGTCTCTGTACATTTTTTCCAGATTGCATCCCTGAATTCTCTGCCAGAATACTTGAAAAAAATGAAAGTATCAACCATTATAGCTTGCATTTGGGATAACATTTCTAACAGCATTATATATTCACAGTTCAAAATCAGAAATAATGTTTTCTGGTGAAATAACAAACAAAGCAACACATTTCTGTAGAACTCTTACATATGTGGTTTCTTTTTTATTTTTCATCATGTCATATACAAAGAGAATACATTCCCATCATATAAACATGAATTAAAAACAACTGGTAGTATTCTTGTGGGATATTATAAAAGTCCCATCCAATTAAACAACCTTCGCTTTTATTAGATAATGCTCCTTGAATTTTGATAGCATTATCATGATTCTATTAGGATCTTTACGTGCGCTAACATATTGTATGTAGAGATATCCATTACCATCTTTTTATAAAAAATCAGGTCGATCGTCCATAAAAACATGATTTATGTGGCCACATTTTTATTCCTTATTCTTGTGATATTATCGATAATGGAGCTTAATTTAGGGATTTTTTCTAAGCTTTCAAGGTTCATATTTTGGATTTGACTCACAAAAATGTCGATGGTTTTTACTGTCGTTTCTATAGCTCTTTTTTTATATTTACCATTGCAGTCAGCCTTAAATTTGAATTGTTTTTAGGCCCATGATTATGTTTTTTGACAATATTAAATATTACTGCGTTATTTTCATGTAGATAACCTCTGCAAGATCTATTTCTAAATCTCTATTTTGTTAAATCACCATTGATTTCAGCTTTCTTGTAGCTATAATCAGCATATAACAAAATTTCGTATCCTCTCTGACTTAGTATCTTGTTTATTATTGCCATAATAAACAATTTTTGTTGCGCGAGTTGTCAGAGGACTATTTTTATTATCATGTAGGAACGAGCATGAAACGGTATTGATATACATTTTTTAAGCTAGATAAGCATAGCTCAGAGCTCTACTTAAATACACGTGTTTTTGGACCAGAATGTGTTTAATTATATATTTTTCAAATAAAAAATGTTCAAAAAAATCAAATCTATGATATTGTTTATATATTACAAACCTTTAAACTTTCTGTATACATTTCATATTAGTAAATACGAATTCAACTCAGAAAATCAAATTTAAATACTTATAACATTATCTTTTTGCTGGCGAAGACAAACTTTTTGATGTTATAGCGTTTCTATAATGAATACACTGTTTAAAAAATTATGGAATAAAATGTGATAGATATAGTTTTGACTTGTTATTGGCTTATATAGTCTGTGATATTCACAAATTAATCAATTTTTACCACAAAGAAATAATTAGAAAATGTAACTATAATCAAAAGTTTGTAAGAAAACAGAAACATAAATTTTTTGTAGCCAAAAAAGTGAATACCGCCATAATATATTACGATATATAACATCACAAGATAAAATAAAGTTGATTTTTGAATTAAATTAATATATAGCCATTACTAATTATGATAAGGTTCATAAAAATTAAACTAGCCAATATATCTTTCGTTATTTACGACTTAGATGAATATAACGATTTTCATTAAAATACTTTATGAAGAATAATAATGTTTATAATAGTAAAATAAATTCATTATTCAAGTAGTTTTTTTATTTTTAGTATTCACATTATTTTGACTGTTTTTTTAATTCTTAATGACAAAAAATCAAAAAATTATATTAAGAAATTTTTGTAGAATCAATTTTTTATCCTTGTGTTGGTGGTTATTTAATTTTTCATAGGACATTGTTGAATAATAAGACACAGTATCTAAATAAATTCGATAAGAAATAATAATGTAACGGCGAAAAATATGATAAAATGAAAAGAATAACAGTTTATTTGATGTGGTTTAACTACTGTTGTGCAAAAGCAACGCACTAAGATTAGTTTAGTAGTGTTTTTTTGTAACTAGTTTGTAAAAAGTATATTTATTTGTCAATTTGTGTACCTGTATTCATACCTCTTTTTTTGACAAACTTAAAACAAAGACAAATAGTTTTCCATGCGTAATGCAGCATTTGTATAAATTAGAGACGATCATATGTTTTTTAATCCTTATGATAATCTGTATTTGCCAAAAATAGCTCTATTAGAAATTTCATTGTTTAAAATTATTGTCGCTTCCAGATAAAATTATTGGTATTTTAGTTATATTGGAGTTATATAGCTACAAAAGCTGTCGAAACTCTAATTTTTATTAGGCAAAATAATTGCCTGTTAAAGGTGATCTTTTTATTTTATAAACATGGTCAGTGTAAAATACGTATCATAATTTAGATCTCCAAACTTGGGTATAGATTAAGAATTGCAAAACTAGTTATTTTAAGTGATTATAAATTAAATCGATCGTTCAAGGTCCCTGCAAAATATAAACACTGCTGAACGATGTATATAGTTTTCCTTTAAAGATAGATTTACCAGTTGATAACTTATATAACCTACAAATTTATTTTTTGGGCTAGATTACATAATCAACATAGGCAATTATATAGGGTTTCCCGATCAAACTGAGATTTGTCCCGATCAATGTGAGATTTTTCCCGATCAAACTGAGATTTGCCCCGATCAATGTGAGATTTTTCCCGATCAAACTGAGATTCGCCCCGATCATTGTGATTTTATAGATATTTGACGCATAAGTAGAGATATAATAAATTAATTTAAAACAAATAATAATATATTTTTAAGACAAAAAAATCACTGGTTTATAATATCACGGTTTTTATCCTTTTGGATATATTTTAGCATCTATCGATAGAAGCTATTGCAGTGAGTACTAGTAATGCAGTTGAATTTTGCAGAAATTAGCTCTTTTAGCTCCTTTTCGTCCTTAGCTTCTGCTCTGATGATCTGATTTTTCCAAACTGAAAATATATTTTTAATTAGGTTAAGAAAGGGTGAATAGGGCGGTAAAAATAACATTTTTAAGGAGAGAGACCCAATAATATCATTAAGCCCCTTATATTGGTTAGTACGGGCGTTATCCAATATAAAAACGGGGTCATTTATATCCATTGGAATGCACGCTTCTTTCAGTTTTGTTAAACAGTCTTTAAAATCGTCGCCACTAACTGCTTTATCGTGAACTTGATGGAAAGTCATGCCATACTTGTTCATTGCAGCGACAACTGAAATATTTAGGCTTTTTGCAGCCGAAACAGATGGATGTTGAGAAGTTCCTCAGACTGCACGGCCCCTTTTTGTCTTGTGACAACTGAAAAGCCAACCTTATCGAGAAAAACTAAATTTGTATCATCTGTATCGAGTTCTAGTTTCCTAAATTCTTTGGAAAACATGTACCTGGATTCAAGGGTTGATTCGCAGTTTCTTTTTTCGGGAACTGGATGCGTAGTTTTAAGGGTGTAATGGAAACTTTTATGATCCTATCGACTGCGCTCTTACTTATAACAATGCCATAGTTATCGTGTATCATTCGTGTAATATCCTTTAGTTTTAGCAAGCAATTTTTAACATTCCAGGTTAACATATCTTCTTTTTGTTCCGTGGATAATTTCGATCTTCTATCTCCACCCCGCTTTTTGATTTCAGATGTGCCAGTTTTATTAAAAACGTTAATTATTCTCCAGGCAAACTTATAATTAATAGTTAGGGACTCAGAAATATCCTTGGCAGACATTCCTTTTAGAGATTTAAAAATAATTTTTGCTCTATCTTTGTTAGAGATGGTTGACGAATCTTTTTCGCTTTGGTTATTTTTGTTATTAAACTCCATTCTAAATATTTACGATAATTTAATATATCTCTTTTAATAATTGTATATAAAAATAAAATTTATTAACATTAAATATATCATTAGTTTAATAATAATAGATTTTACCTCGTGCGCTATTAATAACCGGAAATTAATCTCACATTGATCGGGACAAATCTCACATTGATCGGGACAAATCTCATATTGATCGGGACAAATCTCATATTGATCGGGAAACCCTTTAATTAAAACAGCTACATTCAATTAGTTACAAATGTTTCTTTTTGAACATATATACACAATTTTTATATTTCATATCTCTAACAAAGACTTTCTAAAGTAATTAAATCTTAAAATAATGCTCACGTATGAATATATTCTTTGGCATATCGAAATAAGGGGATTTAGATTATTTGAGCCATTAATAAAATTTTTAATTTCTACTGAGTAATTTTAGTCAACTACTGGATAAAATCTACTTAAATATATATATATGTAATTCAAATTATAAACCAATTTTTATTTGCATCAAAGTTTGAAATAAATTAAAAATTATCTCTTTAGATTCCATTTATTACAGATCAACTACGATATATTGTTACTATTAATTTTGTAGATAACCTCCAAATTTCACCTTTAAGTAAAGATATAAAATTTTATGTTAATGATAATTAATTCTATTCATAAAATACTATAATTTTTAGCTGATTTAATTTCAATAAAAGACATATAGTGATATTATGTCAATAAGTAGTACAAAACGAATAGATTAGATAGTTGAATATTTTCCGTTTGCGTAATTCTGCAGAATTTTTGAAAGTAATTTTAAAAAATTGATCAATTGATAGATATTAAGATACTTTATTAAAAATTAAATATCAGATTTTTTAAGAAAGGTAGGACTGCTGGTGTAACTTATTTAGCTAGGTTGTTTGTGTTAACAAGACATCCTCTGTTGAATGTCTGAAGTGCCGTAGCAACATTTATCATCGTGATTCTCATACACTACAAAAGACAGCTTATTTTTTTGTGGTAATATAGGAGTTTAAATTTCTAAAAATTCTCAGTTTGGGAAAAACATTTATAATAAATCCGCTGCTCAGACGTTAGCCTTATAGGAATTAACTTCCGTACTCTAGTGGATCACAACTCTATTATATCCTCCTACTACTATTATGGAATATAATTTTTTTTAAAGTGCAATTACCATATTATTTTGCCTTTAAAGTTCTAATTAAGGTTGTGTGAAAGACCAGATTCAATTTGACACAATAGCTCCCGATATTGCAACGGAATGTTTTGCGGGCACTATCCTATACTACTACGTCATCCACCCGATAATAAAATATTAATTTAAGAGTAAAATATTAAAAAGTATAATGTAATTTATAATATGTACATAAAGTATGGCGTAAAATAGTAAAATATAAAGCCGACAAATTTTGGCGACTAACTTAGTGGCGCTACTAAAAGCATGTTATTCTCACAATAAAATATTTATTATTGATCAACACATTATTTACAAGATATTGGAGTTTTCCACAAAAAATATTTTTATTGATTACTAACTATCCTTCCGATAATCGTAACTTTCCCTCTTAAATAATTATTCTTGTAGTGGATGAATATATTGTAGATCATAATGAAAATTTTACTTATCTATATTTTTATGCTATAAAATATTCAGATTTCTGTTATAATCAACAACTCACGACGTGTGCGCGGAAAATGAGAACTTCAGGTGATGATCCAATAATTATAAAATTATTCATAAATAAATGTATGACTTAAAATCGATGCGCTATATCTTTTTCAGTGTTAATTAAAAATTATTTGTTATTTGATAAATAGATAAAATATGTAGTCAATGTATATATATAGAATTGTGTGTTAACTACTACTTTTCGACATCAAAATTTTTTATTTTATTATAATAAAATTATTAATAACCTAAAATCATTGGGATTATAACGACAGCACATGAGATTTTATAATTACAGCTATATTGAAATCACCTTTTAGGTGGTAATACCAACCCTTCCGTTGCTTTTGAAACTATTAATTTCTCTTTAAATGGCCTGAAACTGTGTAGAATAATATACTTTTTATATAATATATTTTTTATATAATATATTTTTTATATAATATATTTTTTATGTAATATATTTTTTATATAATATATTTTTTTATAATATATTTTATATATAATATATTTTTTATAGAAGAATATATTTTTATATTTGATGCATTTACTAGTGAATCATTTTTCTCACTATATAATCCTTGCACAGTATTTTATAACATTCGCGCTGAGTGATATAATAATTTTGCGATTAAGCTGTTTAAAATAAAGTTTTATAATAATCCATCCATAATTGTTCATGTAAATTTTTAATTTAGAAGTTAGACGAAAGAAGATGTAATAGCAAAAGAACAGACATAATTACTTTTTTATCTAGAGTTACTGGTACATTGTACTATTGGAATCTTAACATGTATCCTGGGTAATCAATTTATTTTATATCTTGTGATAAAAAGTTTAATTTTCTTATTATTTAGGTTTTTAACAGAAAACCCTCTTAGTTACATTTTTAATTACAATAATGCATTCATATTAAGTGAATTTATATATAAAAATGTTGATTCAATTCCTATCAATGATTTTTTACCATTGTATGTTTTTATTACCAAAAATATATTCTATTTGTTCTACAATCTATAAAATTATAGAAATCACTTTTTAATCTTATACGGTGCTTCTCTTCTTAAAGCCCGTCAGTATGGAAATTGTGTCGCTATTTTGGAACCCCTAATAACAAAAAATAAAACTGAACTACTTTATTTACTACAGTAATTACCTAACTAGCTATTTAATCGTATTAATAAATTTTGATCATTTCTTCAATCTATATATTTTTTAGTTATCTACTAATTGTGTGGATTGCAGAAGCTCATCTTAATTTAACACAGTATGAGCAAGCATTTTCTATTCTTAAAAGTAAATATTTTCGGAAAATGGACTTTCAACCACTACCCTCTACAACTTTTTACAGTAGACTTAAGTTTTATGGTATTATAATTTTTATGTTAGATTTTTAATGAGTCATTTAAATATTATTCTCAAAAAAATTGTAGAGATCTCTCCTTTACCAACAAGCAAAAAAGAAGCTATAATGTATTTGGACTATAACATACTGGTTGTTAGATGTGCTTCAATGAATGTAGAAAATCTTGAAAATCTATTTTGTGATGTATATCATTCCTATTAACTTTTCGTTGTTGTTTACTCCAACATTCCTTTAGTTCAATAAAAAGTACAGTGGAATTATTTCACCTAGTAGATTGAATAAAATTAAAGCTATCATCGACAAACTAATATCTACTGAGACAAATCAATAAGTATATTTTTTATGATTAGGATTTCTATTGTAAGTATATACAACTGTTTTTTTGTTTATAATAAATTTTTTCCTTCTTATTTCTTTTTTTTGTGCATTTGCTTCTTTTTTCACTTAGTTCATACCTTAGAATGTAAATTTAACTCATGTAAAGAATGCTGATATCAATATAGTATATGCAACTATTGGAGAATATTTTGGCTACAATGTGCTCAGAGGTTACGCTTGACTATATTCAACTGCGGATGTATATGAAATCTATTGGCAACTCATTTCCAATAATTTTATAAAAAATACAGACACTATATATTTCATGTAGCTAAGGTATTTACATTCCTTTTTATATAGAAAGGGGACACTTACAAATGTAACACTTAATGGGTATGGAATAGTATATAATTATTTTTTTAAGTTGTTAACTTTGACAAGTTCTTGGTACATCCAATCATTTTATGCGTGACTCATTATTTTATGATTTTCTTGTAAACTGTATGGTTATGATATAAATATATTTCATATGATTAATAATACTATGTGTGTTCACTAACTCAAATGAAATACACATGTGGGGGTTGATAAAAATAATTGATTTTAGAACACTTTCTTATGACATAGTGTAATTTGCAAAATATATTAATTACATTTCCAAGATATGCTTTCATCCTTTATGTTCTATTATAAAACTTCCCATAGTACTTTTACAATAATAAAATTTTTGACTATTTTATGATAATCACTTAAATCTATTTATATTATAGAAAATTGGTCTTTTAGTAGACTATAAAATTATTTTTAATGCAAATTCTATTAATCGTTATTTCCTAGAATTTTATTATGTTTTTTGAAAAAGGTTATTTAGAATTTTAGAATGGTCAAATCAATTCAAATATTTCTAGAGTAAAAATAAGTGTTCAAAAGCAATATTTTTTGGAGTAATACCTGCTTTTGAAGAGATCAAATTCTCCAGCAGTTCAAGAATATACAAATTTTGTTTTAAAATGGGCATAATATTTAATTAGAATAATTATTTTAAAAATACGTATTTCCATATTAAAAATGACACCTAAGAACTATTATCCGCGATTATATGGGGCAGCTATACAAATGGAAAAAAAGTCTATGTAAGTGAGATTAGTAAGGCTATTTGAGGTGAAGCTATATTTCTTATATCTGTTAGTCTGAAATTTTATTAGTTAATTCTACTTACTATTGAATGAATAACTGTCATTTATTTTATCAATATTTGATTCAACATTTAATGATGTAGTTATACAGTAGTGAGTATTTTTATACACATTACTGTAAATCGGACGATATTACTTAATTATCAATGAAACAGTAATGTAACGTCAGAGAAAATAGTGATTTAAAAAAAAAATTTTTGACTCTAAATTATGTTCTATTACGCTAAACTTCATTTTTAAAAAATTTACTGAGTTTCTTCTAAATTAATTTATAATTTTTTAATAACCATGGATTTTATATTTTAAAAATACCTGAAGCGCACCCCTGTGGCCTTATTCACATGTATAATTTTTGAAATAACTCCAGTTGATTTTTTTTAATTTTTTTATAAGAAAACATAAATTACGTCAACTGATTGTATAAATTTAAAAAATATTAAATTCATTTCAAGTATAGCATAGTAGCTAGATATGCACAATTTTTTTATTAAACTCTTGATTTTTTATGTTAAATTTATTCTACTCATTAAGATTTTACTTGAAATAAATATATATCTCAATTTTCATATTTTAAAATCACGTATTCTTTCATTATAAATGACTCCTAATCTTAGTTAATTATGGCGTGAAAATTAAAAGTATTCGAAAAAAGGCTTATTTTTAAATTAATTCATTACCACTTAGGAATCGTAGTAACAGAAAGCTTATTTAATAGTAAATACAACTAAATAACAGCCCTAGCAAATATCAGGTGAAAATAACTTACGACTATGCTCACATAATATCTTGCACCAGTATAGACATAATCCAAAGGTGTATCACCGATTTATTACGTAAGACATGTTCTACAAGGTTAAAATGTACAAATTCCGTTAAGAAGTAGGGTTAATAGCTAGCTAAATGGACAGAGGGCTTAGCACGCTTACGTCAAAGTCACGGGTTCAAGTCCAGGTGCCACCCCCGAAACATCCGGTCTATCGTATTCCCTAGTCCAAAGTCAATAGGAAACTATGGTAATTACATGTTTCTACAAAAAATTATAGTTAATGCTGGTAGTGGAGGGAATCCTAATATGAGGGTGAAATCGAGTGATGTTGCACTAGAAGTAAATTTCTGCCTCTGTTGAGTTGATTCTCATAGAGCTAACGTGCAATAGATGGATAGGGTAATTTTTTTAAAAAAGTGGATGTTTATTTTAAGTTGGTGAAACTACCGCAGAGTAATTAATTAAGAATGAAGAATAAGTCTGAGCTGGTGTGTGATGTCGTGTGTATGAATTATGATGAAAAACTCTGCTGAGCCTCGGGTCTGACCTTGTAACTAAAAAAAGTTAATAGCTAGTGAAGCATTCTATTTATCATCTTATTACATAACATTTGAATATAAATCTAACAAAACTCTAATGCCTTAGTTTGGTTGCCAAAACAGCAAAAGATTCTATGCACGATATGCTGAAGGAAACGATAAGTTAATCTTAATTGAGATTTTATGCTAGGAATTTTTAAATACACAATCAATGTTCTCATTTAATATATTTCATATATGAAATAAAGTTATTACAGCATTCAGAAATGATATATAAAAAATTTAAAACTAGTTTTTTGATACAAGGCATTACGTGCTAGTACACATGGAACAGTTACAAACGTCAAATTTTAATATACAATGCATTTTGTAGTGTCAAATATAATAATTAATTATCAATTTTTTAGTAAAGCTTGAATTATAGGGTTTTACGTTCAATAACATCACTTGCCCGTCCAATAACGTCACATGGTTCAAAATTTGTAAATAAGAATTTTTAGTTCTATATACATGTAACCTATATATAGAAATTGTGTTTTATAAGCTAGAAAAAGTAATTTTTAGACTAATAATAAAAGAAAATCGAAAAAATTTTAAAAATAAGATGATATTAGATTATGACGTAATAGGAATAAATCTTTGTATTGATTTAACCAATTCAGATTTAAAAATATTCTTTTATTGAACAATTACTTCACAAATAATGATTTTGAAATATATGTGGTCAATTTCGTATCTAATGATTCACCATCATTCCCGGTTTTTTATGTAAATTCGTTTTCAATTCAAATATTTAGCATCGTTCCATTTTCTGATTCTTTTCTAGTAACATACTTTTTCCACTTTATAAAAATACTTTGGATGGGATTTAGAAATTGGAAACAAGTAGGTAAATACATCAGATTAATTTTATCATTACTAAGGATTTTTTAAACACTTTTAAGTGATGAATTCTTGCGTTATTCTTAATGAAAATTTGATTTTTAATACTTAATTCTAGACATTTACTGTTTAATTAAATCAAATCAAATATCTCTTTAAATTTTTCCTGTTCACTGATCCTTCATTTATAAAGAAATCTAGTACCCCATATTTATTCACTGGTGCTATAATTGGAATTTTACGGCTCTCATTTACACCTATAGTAATATATGCAGAACAACCACCATTATGAGTTCTTGACGTATCTCTCAGAGAAGATAATCATCTATAAAAATGAAGTGACTATCTCTTATTTAGAGTAATTGCGATTGAAATCTTTCACTTTAGATAGACGAGCAGCTACAGTTGTATGACTATTCCTCCTTTCTGATACAGTTAGTAAACTTTTTAGCATTTAGTGAAATGCCTTTATGCGTCTATCAACTATCAATAGCAATGTTACAGGCATCAATTCCTAATTCTATATGAGCTTTATGCAAAAGGTTATTTAACATTATTGTCGGCTCTTCGCATTTAAAAAAACTTATGATGATGTTCTTATGATACGTACTTAATTTTGATCTTGCATCACCATCTTTTGTAGAAATTGTATTTTTGCCAAATTTAGGTATTCTGAAACAATATATGACACAGTTTTACTGGGTAACGAAACTAATTTATATATGGTTGTACAAGTCGCAACGTTATTACAATACATAATAAAAACCTTCTTATTTGATCCGAAACTTTCCTACGGATTTTAGATGGATCACGTTCATTCTGATTTAAAAGTTAATTGAATTACTTGAAAATGCTGGTTTTCAGGTTACATCATTGATTTATCGCTGTTTAAAAAATCCACCATATATTAAATTATAAAATTTCAACACTTATATAAACGTTAATTTTCTTTGCCCGATAATATATAGTTACTATTTAAGCTGTATTATTGAAAACTGAAGCTTACAAGTGCACTGTGTAAGTGACGTTATTGAACGAAAACTCCTATATTATACAGAGGGTAAATTTGCGATTATATTCGTTCATAAATAGTTAATATTATTAAAAGAAAAATCTGAGAAATGTAACTAAAAAGTGCTAATACTACTGTATAATAATTCTTTTATTTAGTAACTTTGAGATATATTAGATCATTTTCCTGTTATAAAACTAAGAGACCATCATTGTAATTTATTAAAATCTCTCATCTAAATAATTAAAAGCTTGACTGTTATTATGAGTCTTTACTCTTGAAATATATCTAATAAAAATTGACTGAACTTGTTTTCTGGTAGGATTTATGAAGAGGGAATATGGTAAAAGATAGAGAGTATCTACGTTCTAGTCTTATGTTAATTTTTAAATCCATATTAAGATGAATTCTGGCATAGTTTGAATTAAAATAGAACTATTAATATTCATATTCTTATTTTAGACTGACAGTATGAATATAAAATAAATTTATTATATATACCCATCATTAAATATTCAATCAAATACACTTGTATATTCATAGATGGTAATACTTGTAAGTTTTGAATCCTATGTGAATTGACGAGGACATTAGTCGATATTTCAGCAATAGAAAGACCGAATTTAGTGCTTATGAATATATTAAATCTAACCTACACTAATTAAAGAAATTTTCTTTATCAGTTAAAATTAATTTATTATTAAATTCTTGAGCTTATTTGTATCTTAAATGTGTTTTTAGTATTGTCATTGCAGAACTATTTCTGCCATTTTCATTGAGAATTAAAAATTACTTAAGCATCAGCTCATTGTGGTTACACTTACAAAAAATTTAAGGTCAAAATTCCCTCTTATTTTGTTAGAGTGATAGTAGTATAATACATCCAGCTTTTAACAATTTCTAATTTTCAATATGCTTTGATAAATAACTGCCGCCTTTTTATAATCTATAAAGAGATAAAGTTATCTTATATCCTGAATCAATAATCATCTTAGTTTGTCCCTGATTAAGTAACTTAACTTTCAGATAAGTTACTTTTATGAAAAAAAATAAAGCGCATCGAATAGCTATATTTCTTATTTTACTTTATATTTCCCTTCTAACATTAAGCTTGTTCTTTATTAATTACTTTAAATTGTCATTTATGTTTCTTTAAAAATATTAATTGTGTTTTCATCAAACTATAAGAATTTATCGTTATTGTTCATAATTTTATTTTTTAATTACTCAAATAGCAGATTTTATCTTTTAATAAAAATAAAAGTTGAAATATACCTTCTCATTTCTTTTAATTTTTTATTACTGATTATAACTATAAAATTATGATAAATTATCAAAAACTACTCTGAATATCAATCAGGTGCAAAAAGTGTCGTCATCAAATTTTTCTTCATTAAATTCATTAAGACCCTAACAGGTTGTAAAACACTATAAAAGAGTTATTTAGATGTTTATTTAACTTCTAAATAAATATAGCATTAAGAATTAATTTTACAGATGTGAGTTGAAATTTTAAATAATATCTGTAGATAATCGTCATAGGTATTATAAAGGGTATTTGATTTAACAAAAAACGCTCAAATGTATAAATTGGATATTTTTATGTAAAATATGGATCAGCTAAATTCGATTTTCGTAATTTTGACTCTTTTTAACTTATGCAAAATCTAATAGGTTAAAATCATGCTAAGTAAATTTACTAATTTTTCAGTTAGCTGAAAAATATAATCAGAAACTTATAAAATATATTATAAATGATAATAATGTAAGCAATCTCAATAGCCATGTATTTAGTTTTTCTTCTTAAAACGAAATACAAAGGACTTTTCGTTGCAGTCAGTGAAATATTTTGAGCAATCTGTTATTTAAGTATTATTTAAAGTTGAAAAAAGTATTCTTATGCAATAGTTATGTTTTATAAGAAGTACTTGTCAATATGAAAAATTGTAGATATTATTATATAAAGTGTATTATAATCATAAGTAAGACTGAAAGTAGATGATATTTCTATTATCAATAATAATAATTACAACTTGTGATTTAACTAGGGTACATCCAACAAATTCACATTTTGAATGGCAAGTATAATATTTTTTGAATTTTTTTCATTTAAAATAGTATAGAGCAATAGTATATATAAAAAAAACTTGTGAAACAATATTTGCTTATCGTTTTAAAAATGGGGATAAAAAACTAATAAAATTAATTTATAATATCAGTCGTTGTGGTATGCTATTCACTTCAAATGTTTAATTCTTCAAAAGATGATAAAATACAAAATTTAGTCAACAACGGTAGAATACGCGAAAATTCCAGCTGCGAGGAATGTGTCAAAATAAAAACTATTTTGGCTATACTTTTGAAGGAAAAAATAACTACTTCAAAAAATATTCAATTGAAATACATTTTTTTTTATTTTAATTCAAAAATGTAATTAACTTCCACCAGATCAAATTAACAATATATATATTAAACGAATAGATATAAACAAAAATACGACATGAACCGTTGCCTAGAATACTGCAATGAAAAAATACAGAATTATTCCGTTCAAGTACAAAAACCATACCCTGAACATATAAGCTCAGATGAACACTCTTCATATATAATTTCTTCACTGTTAAATGAAAAAGTATTTTTTTAAGTTATTACATTTATCATATTATTAGGGAGATATAAAAAATGGCATAATATACTTTGAACACGATGAAATAATTATAGGTCTACCATACCAACAGTTCTCACCTCCCATATTCAAATATTTTATATTCAGTAGATCAAATACTAATATATCTAGTAGATTTATGATAAGTAAGATAAATGATGAAAAGTTTTATAAAACTATCAACGAGTTTTGCCAAACAAAGGTAAATCTATTTTGGTTATTTCAATCTAGATTTCTGAAAATTTGCTATTATGTTAGCTGCTTATCCTGGGTCTTGTTTGTTGTAATGGTTATAACTTTATTGGCTTTTCTAGTAATTTTTTTCAGTCGTAAGTTTATATTTGGACTCTCAAATTACATAATAAATTTACAAAGCTATCTTATTAGTAAATGCGGCAATGTTAGGCCTTATGATGAGTTTGATGAATTTCTACGAAATCATATAAACAAAAACCAAGTCCCACACAAGAGCTCTATTACTGAGAAATTTTACGATGAAACTTTCTTTAAAGACTCAAAAATTAGATATAATGTATTTAATACTTATTTGTATTCAATACAATGCATAAATATTTATTTATATTAAATACGATGCATTAATATTTATTTGTATTAAATACAATGCATTTATACTTATTTGTAATAAATACAATGCATTAATACTTGTTTGTATTAAATA
>NW_027255080.1:0-47148 GCF_042242105.1 Pempheris klunzingeri
CTTTTAATGTGGTAAGTTGGCCAGAAAACAAGTGGCAGCCAAAACAGTGGAGGAGAGGGGATTGGCCAAAAACGCTGACCCCGGGGTCAAGGAAATGGCCGTTTTGGGAGCGGACGCAAAACTGCCTCTTTTTTGCCTCATCCACCTCCAGACCTGCTGGGAAACAGTTACTGATCACTTTTAATGTGGTAAGTCGGCCAGAAAACAAGTGGCAGCCAAAACAGTGGAGGAGGGGGGATTGGCCAAAAACGCTGACCCCGGGGTCAAGGAAATGGCCGTTTTGGGAGCGGACGCAAAACTGCCTCTTTTTTGCCTCATCCACCTCCAGACCTGCTGGGAAACAGTTACTGATCACTTTTAATGTGGTAAGTTGGCCAGAAAACAAGTGGCAGCCAAAACAGTGGAGGAGGGGAGATTGGCCAAAAACGCTGACCTCCAGCCTCCAGGTCCTCCAGGTCAAGGAAATGGCCGTTTTGGGAGCGGACGCAAAACTGCCTCTTTTTTGCCTCATCCACCTCCAGACCTGCTGGGAAACAGTTACTGATCACTTTTAATGTGGTAAGTCGGCCAGAAAACAAGTGGCAGCCAAAACAGTGGAGGAGGGGGGATTGGCCAAAAACGCTGACCCCGGGGTCAAGGAAATGGACGTTTTGGGAGCGGACGCAAAACTGCCTCTTTTTTGCCTCATCCACCTCCAGACCTGCTGGGAAACAGTTACTGATCACTTTTAATGTGGTAAGTCGGCCAGAAAACAAGTGGCAGCCAAAACAGTGGAGGAGGGGGGATTGGGTCAAGGAAATGGACGTTTTGGGAGCGGACGCAAAACTGCCTCTTTTTTGCCTCATCCACCTCCAGACCTGCTGGGAAACAGTTACTGATCACTTTTAATGTGGTAAGTCGGCCAGAAAACAAGTGGCAGCCAAAACAGTGGAGGAGGGGGGATTGGCCAAAAACGCTGACCCCGGGGTCAAGAAAATGGACGTTTTGGGAGCGGACGCAAAACTGCCTCTTTTTTGCCTCATCCACCTGCAGACCTGCTGGGAAACAGTTACTGATCACTTTTAATGTGGTAAGTCGGCCAGAAAACAAGTGGCAGCCAAAACAGTGGAGGAGGGGGGATTGGCCAAAAACACTGACCCAAAATGGCCGTTTTGGGAGCGGACGCAAAACTGCCTCTTTTTTGCCTCATCCACCTCCAGACCTGCTGGGAAACAGTTACTGATCACTTTTAATGTGGTAAGTCGGCCAGAAAACAAGTGGCAGCCAAAACAGTGGAGGAGGGGGGATTGGCCAAAAACGCTGACCCCGGGGTCAAGGAAATGGCCGTTTTGGGAGCGGACGCAAAACTGCCTCTTTTTTGCCTCATCCACCTCCAGACCTGCTGGGAAACAGTTACTGATCACTTTTAATGTGGTAAGTCGGCCAGAAAACAAGTGGCAGCCAAAACAGTGGAGGAGGGGGGATTGGCCAAAAACGCTGACCCCGGGGTCAAGGAAATGGCCGTTTTGGGAGCGGACGCAAAACAGCCTCTTTTTTGCCTCATCCACCTCCAGACCTGCTGGGAAACAGTTACTGATCACTTTTAATGTGGTAAGTCGGCCAGAAAACAAGTGGCAGCCAAAACAGTGGAGGAGGGGGGATTGGCCAAAAACGCTGACCCCGGGGTCAAGGAAATGGCCGTTTTGGGAGCGGACGCAAAACTGCCTCTTTTTTGCCTCATCCACCTCCAGACCTGCTGGGAAACAGTTACTGATCACTTTTAATGTGGTAAGTCGGCCAGAAAACAAGTGGCAGCCAAAACAGTGGAGGAGGGGGGATTGGCCAAAAACGCTGACCCCGGGGTCAAGGAAATGGACGTTTTGGGAGCGGACGCAAAACTGCCTCTTTTTTGCCTCATCCACCTCCAGACCTGCTGGGAAACAGTTACTGATCACTTTTAATGTGGTAAGTCGGCCAGAAAACAAGTGGCAGCCAAAACAGTGGAGGAGGGGGGATTGGCCAAAAACGCTGACCCAAAATGGCCGTTTTGGGAGCGGACGCAAAACTGCCTCTTTTTTGCCTCATCCACCTCCAGACCTGCTGGGAAACAGTTACTGATCACTTTTAATGTGGTAAGTCGGCCAGAAAACAAGTGGCAGCCAAAACAGTGGAGGAGGGGGGATTGGCCAAAAACGCTGACCCCGGGGTCAAGGAAATGGCCGTTTTGGGAGCGGACGCAAAACTGCCTCTTTTTTGCCTCATCCACCTCCAGACCTGCTGGGAAACAGTTACTGATCACTTTTAATGTGGTAAGTCGGCCAGAAAACAAGTGGCAGCCAAAACAGTGGAGGAGGGGAGATTGGCCAAAAACGCTGACCTCCAGCCTCCAGGTCCTCCAGGTCAAGGAAATGGCCGTTTTGGGAGCGGACGCAAAACTGCCTCTTTTTTGCCTCATCCACCTCCAGACCTGCTGGGAAACAGTTACTGATCACTTTTAATGTGGTAAGTCGGCCAGAAAACAAGTGGCAGCCAAAACAGTGGAGGAGGGGGGATTGGCCAAAAACGCTGACCCCGGGGTCAAGGAAATGGCCGTTTTGGGAGCGGACGCAAAACAGCCTCTTTTTTGCCTCATCCACCTCCAGACCTGCTGGGAAACAGTTACTGATCACTTTTAATGTGGTAAGTCGGCCAGAAAACAAGTGGCAGCCAAAACAGTGGAGGAGGGGGGATTGGCCAAAAACGCTGACCCCGGGGTCAAGGAAATGGCCGTTTTGGGAGCGGACGCAAAACTGCCTCTTTTTTGCCTCATCCACCTCCAGACCTGCTGGGAAACAGTTACTGATCACTTTTAATGTGGTAAGTCGGCCAGAAAACAAGTGGCAGCCAAAACAGTGGAGGAGGGGGGATTGGCCAAAAACGCTGACCCCGGGGTCAAGGAAATGGACGTTTTGGGAGCGGACGCAAAACTGCCTCTTTTTTGCCTCATCCACCTCCAGACCTGCTGGGAAACAGTTACTGATCACTTTTAATGTGGTAAGTCGGCCAGAAAACAAGTGGCAGCCAAAACAGTGGAGGAGGGGGGATTGGCCAAAAACGCTGACCCAAAATGGCCGTTTTGGGAGCGGACGCAAAACTGCCTCTTTTTTGCCTCATCCACCTCCAGACCTGCTGGGAAACAGTTACTGATCACTTTTAATGTGGTAAGTCGGCCAGAAAACAAGTGGCAGCCAAAACAGTGGAGGAGGGGGGATTGGCCAAAAACGCTGACCTCCAGCCTCCAGGTCCTCCAGGTCAAGGAAATGGCCGTTTTGGGAGCGGACGCAAAACTGCCTCTTTTTTGCCTCATCCACCTCCAGACCTGCTGGGAAACAGTTACTGATCACTTTTAATGTGGTAAGTCGGCCAGAAAACAAGTGGCAGCCAAAACAGTGGAGGAGGGGGGATTGGCCAAAAACGCTGACCTCCAGCCTCCAGGTCCTCCAGGTCAAGGAAATGGCCGTTTTGGGAGCGGACGCAAAACTGCCTCTTTTTTGCCTCATCCACCTCCAGACCTGCTGGGAAACAGTTACTGATCACTTTTAATGTGGTAAGTCGGCCAGAAAACAAGTGGCAGCCAAAACAGTGGAGGAGGGGAGATTGGCCAAAAACGCTGACCTCCAGCCTCCAGGTCCTCCAGGTCAAGGAAATGGCCGTTTTGGGAGCGGACGCAAAACTGCCTCTTTTTTGCCTCATCCACCTCCAGACCTGCTGGGAAACAGTTACTGATCACTTTTAATGTGGTAAGTCGGCCAGAAAACAAGTGGCAGCCAAAACAGTGGAGGAGGGGGGATTGGCCAAAAACGCTGACCCAAAATGGCCGTTTTGGGAGCGGACGCAAAACTGCCTCTTTTTTGCCTCATCCACCTCCAGACCTGCTGGGAAACAGTTACTGATCACTTTTAATGTGGTAAGTCGGCCAGAAAACAAGTGGCAGCCAAAACAGTGGAGGAGAGGGGATTGGCCAAAAACACTGACCCCGGGGTCAAGGAAATGGCCGTTTTGGGAGCGGACGCAAAACTGCCTCTTTTTTGCCTCATCCACCTCCAGACCTGCTGGGAAACAGTTACTGATCACTTTTAATGTGGTAAGTTGGCCAGAAAACAAGTGGCAGCCAAAACAGTGGAGGAGAGGGGATTGGCCAAAAACACTGACCCCGGGGTCAAGGAAATGGCCGTTTTGGGAGCGGACGCAAAACTGCCTCTTTTTTGCCTCATCCACCTCCAGACCTGCTGGGAAACAGTTACTGATCACTTTTAATGTGGTAAGTCAGCCAGAAAACAAGTGGCAGCCAAAACAGTGGAGGAGGGGGGATTGGCCAAAAACGCAGACCCCGGGGTCAAGGAAATGGCCGTTTTGGGAGCGGACGCAAAACTGCCTCTTTTTTGCCTCATCCACCTCCAGACCTGCTGGGAAACAGTTACTGATCACTTTTAATGTGGTAAGTCGGCCAGAAAACAAGTGGCAGCCAAAACAGTGGAGGAGGGGGGATTGGCCAAAAACGCTGACCCCGGGGTCAAGGAAATGGCCGTTTTGGGAGCGGACGCCAAATTGCCTCTTTTTTGCCTCATCCACCTCCAGACCTGCTGGGAAACAGTTACTGATCACTTTTAATGTGGTAAGTCGGCCAGAAAACAAGTGGCAGCCAAAACAGTGGAGGAGGGGGGATTGGCCAAAAACGCTGACCCCGGGGTCAAGGAAATGGCCGTTTTGGGAGCGGACGCAAAACTGCCTCTTTTTTGCCTCATCCACCTCCAGACCTGCTGGGAAACAGTTACTGATCACTTTTAATGTGGTAAGTTGGCCAGAAAACAAGTGGCAGCCAAAACAGTGGAGGAGAGGGGATTGGCCAAAAACACTGACCCCGGGGTCAAGGAAATGGCCGTTTTGGGAGCGGACGCAAAACTGCCTCTTTTTTGCCTCATCCACCTCCAGACCTGCTGGGAAACAGTTACTGATCACTTTTAATGTGGTAAGTCGGCCAGAAAACAAGTGGCAGCCAAAACAGTGGAGGAGGGGGGATTGGCCAAAAACGCTGACCCCGGGGTCAAGGAAATGGCCGTTTTGGGAGCGGACGCAAAACTGCCTCTTTTTTGCCTCATCCACCTCCAGACCTGCTGGGAAACAGTTACTGATCACTTTTAATGTGGTAAGTTGGCCAGAAAACAAGTGGCAGCCAAAACAGTGGGGGAGAGGGGATTGGCCAAAAACACTGACCCCGGGGTCAAGGAAATGGCCGTTTTGGGAGCGGACGCAAAACTGCCTCTTTTTTGCCTCATCCACCTCCAGACCTGCTGGGAAACAGTTACTGATCACTTTTAATGTGGTAAGTTGGCCAGAAAACAAGTGGCAGCCAAAACAGTGGAGGAGAGGGGATTGGCCAAAAACACTGACCCCGGGGTCAAGGAAATGGCCGTTTTGGGAGCGGACGCAAAACTGCCTCTTTTTTGCCTCATCCACCTCCAGACCTGCTGGGAAACAGTTACTGATCACTTTTAATGTGGTAAGTCGGCCAGAAAACAAGTGGCAGCCAAAACAGTGGAGGAGGGGGGATTGGCCAAAAACGCTGACCCCGGGGTCAAGGAAATGGCCGTTTTGGGAGCGGACGCAAAACTGCCTCTTTTTTGCCTCATCCACCTCCAGACCTGCTGGGAAACAGTTACTGATCACTTTTAATGTGGTAAGTTGGCCAGAAAACAAGTGGCAGCCAAAACAGTGGAGGAGAGGGGATTGGCCAAAAACACTGACCCCGGGGTCAAGGAAATGGCCGTTTTGGGAGCGGACGCAAAACTGCCTCTTTTTTGCCTCATCCACCTCCAGACCTGCTGGGAAACAGTTACTGATCACTTTTAATGTGGTAAGTCGGACAGAAAACAAGTGGCAGCCAAAACAGTGGAGGAGGGGGGATTGGCCAAAAACGCTGACCCCGGGGTCAAGGAAATGGCCGTTTTGGGAGCGGACGCAAAACTGCCTCTTTTTTGCCTCATCCACCTCCAGACCTGCTGGGAAACAGTTACTGATCACTTTTAATGTGGTAAGTTGGCCAGAAAACAAGTGGCAGCCAAAACAGTGGAGGAGAGGGGATTGGCCAAAAACACTGACCCCGGGGTCAAGGAAATGGCCGTTTTGGGAGCGGACGCAAAACTGCCTCTTTTTTGCCTCATCCACCTCCAGACCTGCTGGGAAACAGTTACTGATCACTTTTAATGTGGTAAGTTGGCCAGAAAACAAGTGGCAGCCAAAACAGTGGAGGAGAGGGGATTGGCCAAAAACACTGAACCCGGGGTCAAGGAAATGGCCGTTTTGGGAGCGGACGCAAAACTGCCTCTTTTTTGCCTCATCCACCTCCAGACCTGCTGGGAAACAGTTACTGATCACTTTTAATGTGGTAAGTCGGCCAGAAAACAAGTGGCAGCCAAAACAGTGGAGGAGGGGGGATTGGCCAAAAACGCTGACCCCGGGGTCAAGGAAATGGACGTTTTGGGAGCGGACGCAAAACTGCCTCTTTTTTGCCTCATCCACCTCCAGACCTGCTGGGAAACAGTTACTGATCACTTTTAATGTGGTAAGTCGGCCAGAAAACAAGTGGCAGCCAAAACAGTGGAGGAGGGGAGATTGGCCAAAAACGCTGACCTCCAGCCTCCAGGTCCTCCAGGTCAAGGAAATGCTGTTTTGGGAGCGGACGCAAAACTGCCTCTTTTTTGCCTCATCCACCTCCAGACCTGCTGGGAAACAGTTACTGATCACTTTTAATGTGGTAAGTCGGCCAGAAAACAAGTGGCAGCCAAAACAGTGGAGGAGGGGGGATTGGCCAAAAACGCTGACCCCGGGGTCAAGGAAATGGACGTTTTGGGAGCGGACGCAAAACTGCCTCTTTTTTGCCTCATCCACCTCCAGACCTGCTGGGAAACAGTTACTGATCACTTTTAATGTGGTAAGTCGGCCAGAAAACAAGTGGCAGCCAAAACAGTGGAGGAGGGGAGATTGGCCAAAAACGCTGACCTCCAGCCTCCAGGTCCTCCAGGTCAAGGAAATGGCCGTTTTGGGAGCGGACGCAAAACTGCCTCTTTTTTGCCTCATCCACCTCCAGACCTGCTGGGAAACAGTTACTGATCACTTTTAATGCTCTTTTTTGCCTCATCCACCTCCAGACCTGCTGGGAAACAGTTACTGATCACTTTTAATGTGGTAAGTCGGCCAGAAAACAAGTGGCAGCCAAAACAGTGGAGGAGGGGGGATTGGCCAAAAACGCTGACCCCGGGGTCAAGGAAATGGACGTTTTGGGAGCGGACGCAAAACTGCCTCTTTTTTGCCTCATCCACCTCCAGACCTGCTGGGAAACAGTTACTGATCACTTTTAATGTGGTAAGTCGGCCAGAAAACAAGTGGCAGCCAAAACAGTGGAGGAGGGGGGATTGGCCAAAAACGCTGACCCCGGGGTCAAGGAAATGGCCGTTTTGGGAGCGGACGCAAAACTGCCTCTTTTTTGCCTCATCCACCTCCAGACCTGCTGGGAAACAGTTACTGATCACTTTTAATGTGGTAAGTCGGCCAGAAAACAAGTGGCAGCCAAAACAGTGGAGGAGGGGGGATTGGCCAAAAACGCTGACCCCGGGGTCAAGGAAATGGCCGTTTTTGGAGCGGACGCAAAACTGCCTCTTTTTTGCCTCATCCACCTCCAGACCTGCTGGGAAACAGTTACTGATCACTTTTAATGTGGTAAGTCGGCCAGAAAACAAGTGGCAGCCAAAACAGTGGAGGAGGGGGGATTGGCCAAAAACGCTGACCCCGGGGTCAAGGAAATGGACGTTTTGGGAGCGGACGCAAAACTGCCTCTTTTTTGCCTCATCCACCTCCAGACCTGCTGGGAAACAGTTACTGATCACTTTTAATGTGGTAAGTCGGCCAGAAAACAAGTGGCAGCCAAAACAGTGGAGGAGGGGGGATTGGCCAAAAACGCTGACCCCGGGGTCAAGGAAATGGCCGTTTTGGGAGCGGACGCAAAACTGCCTCTTTTTTGCCTCATCCACCTCCAGACCTGCTGGGAAACAGTTACTGATCACTTTTAATGTGGTAAGTCGGCCAGAAAACAAGTGGCAGCCAAAACAGTGGAGGAGGGGGGATTGGCCAAAAACGCTGACCCCGGGGTCAAGGAAATGGCCGTTTTGGGAGCGGACGCAAAACTGCCTCTTTTTTGCCTCATCCACCTCCAGACCTGCTGGGAAACAGTTACTGATCACTTTTAATGTGGTAAGTCGGCCAGAAAACAAGTGGCAGCCAAAACAGTGGAGGAGGGGGGATTGGCCAAAAACGCTGACCCCGGGGTCAAGGAAATGGCCGTTTTGGGAGCGGACGCAAAACTGCCTCTTTTTTGCCTCATCCACCTCCAGACCTGCTGGGAAACAGTTACTGATCACTTTTAATGTGGTAAGTCGGCCAGAAAACAAGTGGCAGCCAAAACAGTGGAGGAGGGGGGATTGGCCCAAAACGCTGACCCCGGGGTCAAGGAAATGGCCGTTTTGGGAGCGGACGCAAAACTGCCTCTTTTTTGCCTCATCCACCTCCAGACCTGCTGGGAAACAGTTACTGATCACTTTTAATGTGGTAAGTTGGCCAGAAAACAAGTGGCAGCCAAAACAGTGGAGGAGGGGAGATTGGCCAAAAACGCTGACCTCCAGCCTCCAGGTCCTCCAGGTCAAGGAAATGGCCGTTTTGGGAGCGGACGCAAAACTGCCTCTTTTTTGCCTCATCCACCTCCAGACCTGCTGGGAAACAGTTACTGATCACTTTTAATGTGGTAAGTCGGCCAGAAAACAAGTGGAAGCCAAAACAGTGGAGGAGGGGGGATTGGCCAAAAACGCTGACCCCGGGGTCAAGGAAATGGACGTTTTGGGAGCGGACGCAAAACTGCCTCTTTTTTGCCTCATCCACCTCCAGACCTGCTGGGAAACAGTTACTGATCACTTTTAATGTGGTAAGTCGGCCAGAAAACAAGTGGCAGCCAAAACAGTGGAGGAGGGGGGATTGGCCAAAAACGCTGACCCCGGGGTCAAGGAAATGGACGTTTTGGGAGCGGACGCAAAACTGCCTCTTTTTTGCCTCATCCACCTCCAGACCTGCTGGGAAACAGTTACTGATCACTTTTAATGTGGTAAGTCGGCCAGAAAACAAGTGGCAGCCAAAACAGTGGAGGAGGGGGGATTGGCCAAAAACGCTGACCCCGGGGTCAAGGAAATGGCCGTTTTGGGAGCGGACGCAAAACTGCCTCTTTTTTGCCTCATCCACCTCCAGACCTGCTGGGAAACAGTTACTGATCACTTTTAATGTGGTAAGTCGGCCAGAAAACAAGTGGCAGCCAAAACAGTGGAGGAGGGGGGATTGGCCAAAAACGCTGACCCCGGGGTCAAGGAAATGGCCGTTTTTGGAGCGGACGCAAAACTGCCTCTTTTTTGCCTCATCCACCTCCAGACCTGCTGGGAAACAGTTACTGATCACTTTTAATGTGGTAAGTCGGCCAGAAAACAAGTGGCAGCCAAAACAGTGGAGGAGGGGGGATTGGCCAAAAACGCTGACCCCGGGGTCAAGGAAATGGCCGTTTTGGGAGCGGACGCAAAACTGCCTCTTTTTTGCCTCATCCACCTCCAGACCTGCTGGGAAACAGTTACTGATCACTTTTAATGTGGTAAGTCGGCCAGAAAACAAGTGGCAGCCAAAACAGTGGAGGAGGGGGGATTGGCCAAAAACGCTGACCCCGGGGTCAAGGAAATGGCCGTTTTGGGAGCGGACGCAAAACTGCCTCTTTTTTGCCTCATCCACCTCCAGACCTGCTGGGAAACAGTTACTGATCACTTTTAATGTGGTAAGTCGGCCAGAAAACAAGTGGCAGCCAAAACAGTGGAGGAGGGGGGATTGGCCAAAAACGCTGACCCCGGGGTCAAGGAAATGGCCGTTTTGGGAGCGGACGCAAAACTGCCTCTTTTTTGCCTCATCCACCTCCAGACCTGCTGGGAAACAGTTACTGATCACTTTTAATGTGGTAAGTCGGCCAGAAAACAAGTGGCAGCCAAAACAGTGGAGGAGGGGGGATTGGCCAAAAACGCTGACCCCGGGGTCAAGGAAATGGACGTTTTGGGAGCGGACGCAAAACTGCCTCTTTTTTGCCTCATCCACCTCCAGACCTGCTGGGAAACAGTTACTGATCACTTTTAATGTGGTAAGTCGGCCAGAAAACAAGTGGCAGCCAAAACAGTGGAGGAGGGGGGATTGGCCAAAAACGCTGACCCCGGGGTCAAGGAAATGGCCGTTTTGGGAGCGGACGCAAAACTGCCTCTTTTTTGCCTCATCCACCTCCAGACCTGCTGGGAAACAGTTACTGATCACTTTTAATGTGGTAAGTCGGCCAGAAAACAAGTGGCAGCCAAAACAGTGGAGGAGGGGGGATTGGCCAAAAACGCTGACCCCGGGGTCAAGGAAATGGCCGTTTTGGGAGCGGACGCAAAACTGCCTCTTTTTTGCCTCATCCACCTCCAGACCTGCTGGGAAACAGTTACTGATCACTTTTAATGTGGTAAGTTGGCCAGAAAACAAGTGGCAGCCAAAACAGTGGAGGAGGGGGGATTGGCCAAAAACGCTGACCCAAAAATGGACGTTTTGGGAGCGGACGCAAAACTGCCTCTTTTTTGCCTCATCCACCTCCAGACCTGCTGGGAAACAGTTACTGATCACTTTTAATGTGGTAAGTCGGCCAGAAAACAAGTGGCAGCCAAAACAGTGGAGGAGGGGGGATTGGCCAAAAACGCTGACCCCGGGGTCAAGGAAATGGCCGTTTTGGGAGCGGACGCAAAACTGCCTCTTTTTTGCCTCATCCACCTCCAGACCTGCTGGGAAACAGTTACTGATCACTTTTAATGTGGTAAGTCGGCCAGAAAACAAGTGGCAGCCAAAACAGTGGAGGAGGGGGGATTGGCCAAAAACGCTGACCCCGGGGTCAAGGAAATGGCCGTTTTGGGAGCGGACGCAAAACTGCCTCTTTTTTGCCTCATCCACCTCCAGACCTGCTGGGAAACAGTTACTGATCACTTTTAATGTGGTAAGTCGGCCAGAAAACAAGTGGCAGCCAAAACAGTGGAGGAGGGGGGATTGGCCAAAAACGCTGACCCCGGGGTCAAGGAAATGGACGTTTTGGGAGCGGACGCAAAACTGCCTCTTTTTTGCCTCATCCACCTCCAGACCTGCTGGGAAACAGTTACTGATCACTTTTAATGTGGTAAGTCGGCCAGAAAACAAGTGGCAGCCAAAACAGTGGAGGAGGGGGGATTGGCCAAAAACGCTGACCCCGGGGTCAAGGAAATGGACGTTTTGGGAGCGGACGCAAAACTGCCTCTTTTTTGCCTCATCCACCTCCAGACCTGCTGGGAAACAGTTACTGATCACTTTTAATGTGGTAAGTCGGCCAGAAAACAAGTGGCAGCCAAAACAGTGGAGGAGGGGGGATTGGCCAAAAACGCTGACCCCGGGGTCAAGGAAATGGACGTTTTGGGAGCGGACGCAAAACTGCCTCTTTTTTGCCTCATCCACCTCCAGACCTGCTGGGAAACAGTTACTGATCACTTTTAATGTGGTAAGTCGGCCAGAAAACAAGTGGCAGCCAAAACAGTGGAGGAGGGGGGATTGGCCAAAAACGCTGACCCCGGGGTCAAGGAAATGGACGTTTTGGGAGCGGACGCAAAACTGCCTCTTTTTTGCCTCATCCACCTCCAGACCTGCTGGGAAACAGTTACTGATCACTTTTAATGTGGTAAGTTGGCCAGAAAACAAGTGGCAGCCAAAACAGTGGAGGAGGGGGGATTGGCCAAAAACGCTGACCCAAAATGGACGTTTTGGGAGCGGACGCAAAACTGCCTCTTTTTTGCCTCATCCACCTCCAGACCTGCTGGGAAACAGTTACTGATCACTTTTAATGTGGTAAGTCGGCCAGAAAACAAGTGGCAGCCAAAACAGTGGAGGAGGGGGGATTGGCCAAAAACGCTGACCCCGGGGTCAAGGAAATGGCCGTTTTGGGAGCGGACGCAAAACTGCCTCTTTTTTGCCTCATCCACCTCCAGACCTGCTGGGAAACAGTTACTGATCACTTTTAATGTGGTAAGTCGGCCAGAAAACAAGTGGCAGCCAAAACAGTGGAGGAGGGGGGATTGGCCAAAAACGCTGACCCCGGGGTCAAGGAAATGGACGTTTTGGGAGCGGACGCAAAACTGCCTCTTTTTTGCCTCATCCACCTCCAGACCTGCTGGGAAACAGTTACTGATCACTTTTAATGTGGTAAGTCGGCCAGAAAACAAGTGGCAGCCAAAACAGTGGAGGAGGGGGGATTGGCCAAAAACGCTGACCCCGGGGTCAAGGAAATGGACGTTTTGGGAGCGGACGCAAAACTGCCTCTTTTTTGCCTCATCCACCTCCAGACCTGCTGGGAAACAGTTACTGATCACTTTTAATGTGGTAAGTCGGCCAGAAAACAAGTGGCAGCCAAAACAGTGGAGGAGGGGGGATTGGCCAAAAACGCTGACCCCGGGGTCAAGGAAATGGCCGTTTTGGGAGCGGACGCAAAACTGCCTCTTTTTTGCCTCATCCACCTCCAGACCTGCTGGGAAACAGTTACTGATCACTTTTAATGTGGTAAGTCGGCCAGAAAACAAGTGGCAGCCAAAACAGTGGAGGAGGGGGGATTGGCCAAAAACGCTGACCCCGGGGTCAAGGAAATGGCCGTTTTGGGAGCGGACGCAAAACTGCCTCTTTTTTGCCTCATCCACCTCCAGACCTGCTGGGAAACAGTTACTGATCACTTTTAATGTGGTAAGTCGGCCAGAAAACAAGTGGCAGCCAAAACAGTGGAGGAGGGGGGATTGGCCAAAAACGCTGACCCCGGGGTCAAGGAAATGGCCGTTTTGGGAGCGGACGCAAAACTGCCTCTTTTTTGCCTCATCCACCTCCAGACCTGCTTGTAAACAGTTACTGATCACTTTTAATGTGGTAAGTCGGCCAGAAAACAAGTGGCAGCCAAAACAGTGGAGGAGGGGGGATTGGCCAAAAACGCTGACCCCGGGGTCAAGGAAATGGCCGTTTTGGGAGCGGACGCAAAACTGCCTCTTTTTTGCCTCATCCACCTCCAGACCTGCTGGGAAACAGTTACTGATCACTTTTAATGTGGTAAGTCGGCCAGAAAACAAGTGGCAGCCAAAACAGTGGAGGAGGGGGGATTGGCCAAAAACGCTGACCCCGGGGTCAAGGAAATGGCCGTTTTGGGAGCGGACGCAAAACTGCCTCTTTTTTGCCTCATCCACCTCCAGACCTGCTGGGAAACAGTTACTGATCACTTTTAATGTGGTAAGTCGGCCAGAAAACAAGTGGCAGCCAAAACAGTGGAGGAGGGGGGATTGGCCAAAAACGCTGACCCCAAGAAATGGCCGTTTTGGGAGCGGATGCAAAACTGCCTCTTTTTTGCCTCATCCACCTCCAGACCTGCTGGGAAACAGTTACTGATCACTTTTAATGTGGTAAGTCGGCCAGAAAACAAGTGGCAGCCAAAACAGTGGAGGAGGGGGGATTGGCCAAAAACGCTGACCCCGGGGTCAAGGAAATGGCCGTTTTGGGAGCGGACGCAAAACTGCCTCTTTTTTGCCTCATCCACCTCCAGACCTGCTGGGAAACAGTTACTGATCACTTTTAATGTGGTAAGTCGGCCAGAAAACAAGTGGCAGCCAAAACAGTGGAGGAGGGGGGATTGGCCAAAAACGCTGACCCCGGGGTCAAGGAAATGGCCGTTTTGGGAGCGGACGCAAAACTGCCTCTTTTTTGCCTCATCCACCTCCAGACCTGCTGGGAAACAGTTACTGATCACTTTTAATGTGGTAAGTCGGCCAGAAAACAAGTGGCAGCCAAAACAGTGGAGGAGGGGGGATTGGCCAAAAACGCTGACCCCGGGGTCAAGGAAATGGCCGTTTTGGGAGCGGACGCAAAACTGCCTCTTTTTTGCCTCATCCACCTCCAGACCTGCTGGGAAACAGTTACTGATCACTTTTAATGTGGTAAGTCGGCCAGAAAACAAGTGGCAGCCAAAACAGTGGAGGAGGGGGGATTGGCCAAAAACGCTGACCCCGGGGTCAAGGAAATGGACGTTTTGGGAGCGGACGCAAAACTGCCTCTTTTTTGCCTCATCCACCTCCAGACCTGCTGGGAAACAGTTACTGATCACTTTTAATGTGGTAAGTCGGCCAGAAAACAAGTGGCAGCCAAAACAGTGGAGGAGGGGGGATTGGCCAAAAACGCTGACCCCGGGGTCAAGGAAATGGACGTTTTGGGAGCGGACGCAAAACTGCCTCTTTTTTGCCTCATCCACCTCCAGACCTGCTGGGAAACAGTTACTGATCACTTTTAATGTGGTAAGTCGGCCAGAAAACAAGTGGCAGCCAAAACAGTGGAGGAGGGGGGATTGGCCAAAAACGCTGACCCCGGGGTCAAGGAAATGGCCGTTTTGGGAGCGGACGCAAAACTGCCTCTTTTTTGCCTCATCCACCTCCAGACCTGCTGGGAAACAGTTACTGATCACTTTTAATGTGGTAAGTCGGCCAGAAAACAAGTGGCAGCCAAAACAGTGGAGGAGGGGGGATTGGCCAAAAACGCTGACCCAAAATGGCCGTTTTGGGAGCGGACGCAAAACTGCCTCTTTTTTGCCTCATCCACCTCCAGACCTGCTGGGAAACAGTTACTGATCACTTTTAATGTGGTAAGTCGGCCAGAAAACAAGTGGCAGCCAAAACAGTGGAGGAGGGGGGATTGGCCAAAAACGCTGACCCCGGGGTCAAGGAAATGGACGTTTTGGGAGCGGACGCAAAACTGCCTCTTTTTTGCCTCATCCACCTCCAGACCTGCTGGGAAACAGTTACTGATCACTTTTAATGTGGTAAGTCGGCCAGAAAACAAGTGGCAGCCAAAACAGTGGAGGAGGGGGGATTGGCCAAAAACGCTGACCCAAAATGGCCGTTTTGGGAGCGGACGCAAAACTGCCTCTTTTTTGCCTCATCCACCTCCAGACCTGCTGGGAAACAGTTACTGATCACTTTTAATGTGGTAAGTCGGCCAGAAAACAAGTGGCAGCCAAAACAGTGGAGGAGGGGGGATTGGCCAAAAACGCTGACCCCGGGGTCAAGGAAATGGACGTTTTGGGAGCGGACGCAAAACTGCCTCTTTTTTGCCTCATCCACCTCCAGACCTGCTGGGAAACAGTTACTGATCACTTTTAATGTGGTAAGTCGGCCAGAAAACAAGTGGCAGCCAAAACAGTGGAGGAGGGGGGATTGGCCAAAAACGCTGACCCCGGGGTCAAGGAAATGGCCGTTTTGGGAGCGGACGCAAAACTGCCTCTTTTTTGCCTCATCCACCTCCAGACCTGCTGGGAAACAGTTACTGATCACTTTTAATGTGGTAAGTCGGCCAGAAAACAAGTGGCAGCCAAAACAGTGGAGGAGGGGGGATTGGCCAAAAACGCTGACGGGGTCAAGGAAATGGCCGTTTTGGGAGCGGACGCAAAACTGCCTCTTTTTTGCCTCATCCACCTCCAGACCTGCTGGGAAACAGTTACTGATCACTTTTAATGTGGTAAGTCGGCCAGAAAACAAGTGGCAGCCAAAACAGTGGAGGAGGGGGGATTGGCCAAAAACGCTGACCCCGGGGTCACAGTTACTGCCTCTTTTTTGCCTCATCCACCTCCAGACCTGCTGGGAAACAGTTACTGATCACTTTTAATGTGGTAAGTCGGCCAGAAAACAAGTGGCAGCCAAAACAGTGGAGGAGGGGGGATTGGCCAAAAACGCTGACCCCGGGGTCAAGGAAATGGACGTTTTGGGAGCGGACGCAAAACTGCCTCTTTTTTGCCTCATCCACCTCCAGACCTGCTGGGAAACAGTTACTGATCACTTTTAATGTGGTAAGTCGGCCAGAAAACAAGTGGCAGCCAAAACAGTGGAGGAGGGGGGATTGGGTCAAGGAAATGGACGTTTTGGGAGCGGACGCAAAACTGCCTCTTTTTTGCCTCATCCACCTCCAGACCTGCTGGGAAACAGTTACTGATCACTTTTAATGTGGTAAGTCGGCCAGAAAACAAGTGGCAGCCAAAACAGTGGAGGAGGGGGGATTGGCCAAAAACGCTGACCCCGGGGTCAAGGAAATGGACGTTTTGGGAGCGGACGCAAAACTGCCTCTTTTTTGCCTCATCCACCTGCAGACCTGCTGGGAAACAGTTACTGATCACTTTTAATGTGGTAAGTCGGCCAGAAAACAAGTGGCAGCCAAAACAGTGGAGGAGGGGGGATTGGCCAAAAACCCTGACCCAAAATGGCCGTTTTGGGAGCGGACGCAAAACTGCCTCTTTTTTGCCTCATCCACCTCCAGACCTGCTGGGAAACAGTTACTGATCACTTTTAATGTGGTAAGTCGGCCAGAAAACAAGTGGCAGCCAAAACAGTGGAGGAGGGGGGATTGGCCAAAAACGCTGACCCAAAATGGCCGTTTTGGGAGCGGACGCAAAACTGCCTCTTTTTTGCCTCATCCACCTCCAGACCTGCTGGGAAACAGTTACTGATCACTTTTAATGTGGTAAGTCGGCCAGAAAACAAGTGGCAGCCAAAACAGTGGAGGAGGGGGGATTGGCCAAAAACGCTGACCCCGGGGTCAAGGAAATGGCCGTTTTGGGAGCGGACGCAAAACTGCCTCTTTTTTGCCTCATCCACCTCCAGACCTGCTGGGAAACAGTTACTGATCACTTTTAATGTGGTAAGTCGGCCAGAAAACAAGTGGCAGCCAAAACAGTGGAGGAGGGGGGATTGGCCAAAAACGCTGACCCCGGGGTCAAGGAAATGGACGTTTTGGGAGCGGACGCAAAACTGCCTCTTTTTTGCCTCATCCACCTCCAGACCTGCTGGGAAACAGTTACTGATCACTTTTAATGTGGTAAGTCGGCCAGAAAACAAGTGGCAGCCAAAACAGTGGAGGAGGGGGGATTGGCCAAAAACGCTGACCCAAAATGGCCGTTTTGGGAGCGGACGCAAAACTGCCTCTTTTTTGCCTCATCCACCTCCAGACCTGCTGGGAAACAGTTACTGATCACTTTTAATGTGGTAAGTCGGCCAGAAAACAAGTGGCAGCCAAAACAGTGGAGGAGGGGGGATTGGCCAAAAACGCTGACCCCGGGGTCAAGGAAATGGACGTTTTGGGAGCGGACGCAAAACTGCCTCTTTTTTGCCTCATCCACCTCCAGACCTGCTGGGAAACAGTTACTGATCACTTTTAATGTGGTAAGTCGGCCAGAAAACAAGTGGCAGCCAAAACAGTGGAGGAGGGGAGATTGGCCAAAAACGCTGACCTCCAGCCTCCAGGTCCTCCAGGTCAAGGAAATGGCCGTTTTGGGAGCGGACGCAAAACTGCCTCTTTTTTGCCTCATCCACCTCCAGACCTGCTGGGAAACAGTTACTGATCACTTTTAATGTGGTAAGTCGGCCAGAAAACAAGTGGCAGCCAAAACAGTGGAGGAGGGGGGATTGGCCAAAAACGCTGACCCAAAATGGCCGTTTTGGGAGCGGACGCAAAACTGCCTCTTTTTTGCCTCATCCACCTCCAGACCTGCTGGGAAACAGTTACTGATCACTTTTAATGTGGTAAGTCGGCCAGAAAACAAGTGGCAGCCAAAACAGTGGAGGAGGGGAGATTGGCCAAAAACGCTGACCTCCAGCCTCCAGGTCCTCCAGGTCAAGGAAATGGCCGTTTTGGGAGCGGACGCAAAACTGCCTCTTTTTTGCCTCATCCACCTCCAGACCTGCTGGGAAACAGTTACTGATCACTTTTAATGTGGTAAGTCGGCCAGAAAACAAGTGGCAGCCAAAACAGTGGAGGAGGGGGGATTGGCCAAAAACGCTGACCCCGGGGTCAAGGAAATGGACGTTTTGGGAGCGGACGCAAAACTGCCTCTTTTTTGCCTCATCCACCTCCAGACCTGCTGGGAAACAGTTACTGATCACTTTTAATGTGGTAAGTCGGCCAGAAAACAAGTGGCAGCCAAAACAGTGGAGGAGGGGGGATTGGCCAAAAACGCTGACCCCGGGGTCAAGGAAATGGCCGTTTTGGGAGCGGACGCAAAACTGCCTCTTTTTTGCCTCATCCACCTCCAGACCTGCTGGGAAACAGTTACTGATCACTTTTAATGTGGTAAGTCGGCCAGAAAACAAGTGGCAGCCAAAACAGTGGAGGAGGGGGGATTGGCCAAAAACGCTGACCCCGGGGTCAAGGAAATGGCCGTTTTGGGAGCGGACGCAAAACTGCCTCTTTTTTGCCTCATCCACCTCCAGACCTGCTGGGAAACAGTTACTGATCACTTTTAATGTGGTAAGTCGGCCAGAAAACAAGTGGCAGCCAAAACAGTGGAGGAGGGGGGATTGGCCAAAAACGCTGACCCCGGGGTCAAGGAAATGGACGTTTTGGGAGCGGACGCAAAACTGCCTCTTTTTTGCCTCATCCACCTCCAGACCTGCTGGGAAACAGTTACTGATCACTTTTAATGTGGTAAGTCGGCCAGAAAACAAGTGGCAGCCAAAACAGTGGAGGAGGGGGGATTGGCCAAAAACGCTGACCCCGGGGTCAAGGAAATGGACGTTTTGGGAGCGGACGCAAAACTGCCTCTTTTTTGCCTCATCCACCTCCAGACCTGCTGGGAAACAGTTACTGATCACTTTTAATGTGGTAAGTCGGCCAGAAAACAAGTGGCAGCCAAAACAGTGGAGGAGGGGGGATTGGGTCAAGGAAATGGACGTTTTGGGAGCGGACGCAAAACTGCCTCTTTTTTGCCTCATCCACCTCCAGACCTGCTGGGAAACAGTTACTGATCACTTTTAATGTGGTAAGTCGGCCAGAAAACAAGTGGCAGCCAAAACAGTGGAGGAGGGGGGATTGGCCAAAAACGCTGACCCCGGGGTCAAGGAAATGGACGTTTTGGGAGCGGACGCAAAACTGCCTCTTTTTTGCCTCATCCACCTGCAGACCTGCTGGGAAACAGTTACTGATCACTTTTAATGTGGTAAGTCGGCCAGAAAACAAGTGGCAGCCAAAACAGTGGAGGAGGGGGGATTGGCCAAAAACCCTGACCCAAAATGGCCGTTTTGGGAGCGGACGCAAAACTGCCTCTTTTTTGCCTCATCCACCTCCAGACCTGCTGGGAAACAGTTACTGATCACTTTTAATGTGGTAAGTCGGCCAGAAAACAAGTGGCAGCCAAAACAGTGGAGGAGGGGGGATTGGCCAAAAACGCTGACCCCGGGGTCAAGGAAATGGACGTTTTGGGAGCGGACGCAAAACTGCCTCTTTTTTGCCTCATCCACCTCCAGACCTGCTGGGAAACAGTTACTGATCACTTTTAATGTGGTAAGTCGGCCAGAAAACAAGTGGCAGCCAAAACAGTGGAGGAGGGGAGATTGGCCAAAAACGCTGACCCCGGGGTCAAGGAAATGGACGTTTTGGGAGCGGACGCAAAACTGCCTCTTTTTTGCCTCATCCACCTCCAGACCTGCTGGGAAACAGTTACTGATCACTTTTAATGTGGTAAGTCGGCCAGAAAACAAGTGGCAGCCAAAACAGTGGAGGAGGGGGGATTGGCCAAAAACGCTGACCCCGGGGTCAAGGAAATGGCCGTTTTGGGAGCGGACGCAAAACTGCCTCTTTTTTGCCTCATCCACCTCCAGACCTGCTGGGAAACAGTTACTGATCACTTTTAATGTGGTAAGTCGGCCAGAAAACAAGTGGCAGCCAAAACAGTGGAGGAGGGGGGATTGGCCAAAAACGCTGACCCCGGGGTCAAGGCAATGGCCGTTTTGGGAGCGGACGCAAAACTGCCTCTTTTTTGCCTCATCCACCTCCAGACCTGCTGGGAAACAGTTACTGATCACTTTTAATGTGGTAAGTCGGCCAGAAAACAAGTGGCAGCCAAAACAGTGGAGGAGGGGGGATTGGCCAAAAACGCTGACCCCGGGGTCAAGGAAATGGCCGTTTTGGGAGCGGACGCAAAACTGCCTCTTTTTTGCCTCATCCACCTCCAGACCTGCTGGGAAACAGTTACTGATCACTTTTAATGTGGTAAGTCGGCCAGAAAACAAGTGGCAGCCAAAACAGTGGAGGAGGGGGGATTGGCCAAAAACGCTGACCCCGGGGTCAAGGAAATGGACGTTTTGGGAGCGGACGCAAAACTGCCTCTTTTTTGCCTCATCCACCTCCAGACCTGCTGGGAAACAGTTACTGATCACTTTTAATGTGGTAAGTCGGCCAGAAAACAAGTGGCAGCCAAAACAGTGGAGGAGGGGGGATTGGCCAAAAACGCTGACCCCGGGGTCAAGGAAATGGACGTTTTGGGAGCGGACGCAAAACTGCCTCTTTTTTGCCTCATCCACCTCCAGACCTGCTGGGAAACAGTTACTGATCACTTTTAATGTGGTAAGTCGGCCAGAAAACAAGTGGCAGCCAAAACAGTGGAGGAGGGGGGATTGGCCAAAAACGCTGACCCCGGGGTCAAGGAAATGGCCGTTTTGGGAGCGGACGCAAAACTGCCTCTTTTTTGCCTCATCCACCTCCAGACCTGCTGGGAAACAGTTACTGATCACTTTTAATGTGGTAAGTCGGCCAGAAAACAAGTGGCAGCCAAAACAGTGGAGGAGGGGGGATTGGCCAAAAACGCTGACCCCGGGGTCAAGGAAATGGCTGTTTTGGGAGCGGACGCAAAACTGCCTCTTTTTTGCCTCATCCACCTCCAGACCTGCTGGGAAACAGTTACTGATCACTTTTAGTGTGGTAAGTCGGCCAGAAAACAAGTGGCAGCCAAAACAGTGGAGGAGGGGGGATTGGCCAAAAACGCTGACCCAAAATGGCCGTTTTGGGAGCGGACGCAAAACTGCCTCTTTTTTGCCTCATCCACCTCCAGACCTGCTGGGAAACAGTTACTGATCACTTTTAATGTGGTAAGTCGGCCAGAAAACAAGTGGCAGCCAAAACAGTGGAGGAGGGGGGATTGGCCAAAAACGCTGACCCCGGGGTCAAGGAAATGGCTGTTTTGGGAGCGGACGCAAAACTGCCTCTTTTTTGCCTCATCCACCTCCAGACCTGCTGGGAAACAGTTACTGATCACTTTTAGTGTGGTAAGTCGGCCAGAAAACAAGTGGCAGCCAAAACAGTGGAGGAGGGGGGATTGGCCAAAAACGCTGACCCAAAATGGCCGTTTTGGGAGCGGACGCAAAACTGCCTCTTTTTTGCCTCATCCACCTCCAGACCTGCTGGGAAACAGTTACTGATCACTTTTAATGTGGTAAGTCGGCCAGAAAACAAGTGGCAGCCAAAACAGTGGAGGAGGGGGGATTGGCCAAAAACGCTGACCCCGGGGTCAAGGAAATGGCCGTTTTGGGAGCGGACGCAAAACTGCCTCTTTTTTGCCTCATCCACCTCCAGACCTGCTGGGAAACAGTTACTGATCACTTTTAATGTGGTAAGTCGGCCAGAAAACAAGTGGCAGCCAAAACAGTGGAGGAGGGGGGATTGGCCAAAAACGCTGACCCCGGGGTCAAGGAAATGGCCGTTTTGGGAGCGGACGCAAAACTGCCTCTTTTTTGCCTCATCCACCTCCAGACCTGCTGGGAAACAGTTACTGATCACTTTTAATGTGGTAAGTCGGCCAGAAAACAAGTGGCAGCCAAAACAGTGGAGGAGGGGGGATTGGCCAAAAACGCTGACCCCGGGGTCAAGGAAATGGACGTTTTGGGAGCGGACGCAAAACTGCCTCTTTTTTGCCTCATCCACCTCCAGACCTGCTGGGAAACAGTTACTGATCACTTTTAATGTGGTAAGTCGGCCAGAAAACAAGTGGCAGCCAAAACAGTGGAGGAGGGGGGATTGGCCAAAAACGCTGACCCCGGGGTCAAGGAAATGGCCGTTTTGGGAGCGGACGCAAAACTGCCTCTTTTTTGCCTCATCCACCTCCAGACCTGCTGGGAAACAGTTACTGATCACTTTTAATGTGGTAAGTCGGCCAGAAAACAAGTGGCAGCCAAAACAGTGGAGGAGGGGGGATTGGCCAAAAACGCTGACCCCGGGGTCAAGGAAATGGACGTTTTGGGAGCGGACGCAAAACTGCCTCTTTTTTGCCTCATCCACCTCCAGACCTGCTGGGAAACAGTTACTGATCACTTTTAATGTGGTAAGTCGGCCAGAAAACAAGTGGCAGCCAAAACAGTGGAGGAGGGGGGATTGGCCAAAAACGCTGACCCCGGGGTCAAGGAAATGGCCGTTTTGGGAGCGGACGCAAAACTGCCTCTTTTTTGCCTCATCCACCTCCAGACCTGCTGGGAAACAGTTACTGATCACTTTTAATGTGGTAAGTCGGCCAGAAAACAAGTGGCAGCCAAAACAGTGGAGGAGGGGGGATTGGCCAAAAACGCTGACCCCGGGGTCAAGGAAATGGACGTTTTGGGAGCGGACGCAAAACTGCCTCTTTTTTGCCTCATCCACCTCCAGACCTGCTGGGAAACAGTTACTGATCACTTTTAATGTGGTAAGTCGGCCAGAAAACAAGTGGCAGCCAAAACAGTGGAGGAGGGGGGATTGGCCAAAAACGCTGACCCCGGGGTCAAGGAAATGGACGTTTTGGGAGCGGACGCAAAACTGCCTCTTTTTTGCCTCATCCACCTCCAGACCTGCTGGGAAACAGTTACTGATCACTTTTAATGTGGTAAGTCGGCCAGAAAACAAGTGGCAGCCAAAACAGTGGAGGAGGGGGGATTGGCCAAAAACGCTGACCCCGGGGTCAAGGAAATGGCCGTTTTGGGAGCGGACGCAAAACTGCCTCTTTTTTGCCTCATCCACCTCCAGACCTGCTGGGAAACAGTTACTGATCACTTTTAATGTGGTAAGTCGGCCAGAAAACAAGTGGCAGCCAAAACAGTGGAGGAGGGGGGATTGGCCAAAAACGCTGACCCCGGGGTCAAGGAAATGGCCGTTTTGGGAGCGGACGCAAAACTGCCTCTTTTTTGCCTCATCCACCTCCAGACCTGCTGGGAAACAGTTACTGATCACTTTTAATGTGGTAAGTCGGCCAGAAAACAAGTGGCAGCCAAAACAGTGGAGGAGGGGGGATTGGCCAAAAACGCTGACCCCGGGGTCAAGGAAATGGACGTTTTGGGAGCGGACGCAAAACTGCCTCTTTTTTGCCTCATCCACCTCCAGACCTGCTGGGAAACAGTTACTGATCACTTTTAATGTGGTAAGTCGGCCAGAAAACAAGTGGCAGCCAAAACAGTGGAGGAGGGGGGATTGGCCAAAAACGCTGACCCCGGGGTCAAGGAAATGGCCGTTTTGGGAGCGGACGCAAAACTGCCTCTTTTTTGCCTCATCCACCTCCAGACCTGCTGGGAAACAGTTACTGATCACTTTTAATGTGGTAAGTCGGCCAGAAAACAAGTGGCAGCCAAAACAGTGGAGGAGGGGGGATTGGCCAAAAACGCTGACCCCGGGGTCAAGGAAATGGACGTTTTGGGAGCGGACGCAAAACTGCCTCTTTTTTGCCTCATCCACCTCCAGACCTGCTGGGAAACAGTTACTGATCACTTTTAATGTGGTAAGTCGGCCAGAAAACAAGTGGCAGCCAAAACAGTGGAGGAGGGGGGATTGGCCAAAAACGCTGACCCCGGGGTCAAGGAAATGGCCGTTTTGGGAGCGGACGCAAAACTGCCTCTTTTTTGCCTCATCCACCTCCAGACCTGCTGGGAAACAGTTACTGATCACTTTTAATGTGGTAAGTCGGCCAGAAAACAAGTGGCAGCCAAAACAGTGGAGGAGGGGGGATTGGCCAAAAACGCTGACCCCGGGGTCAAGGAAATGGACGTTTTGGGAGCGGACGCAAAACTGCCTCTTTTTTGCCTCATCCACCTCCAGACCTGCTGGGAAACAGTTACTGATCACTTTTAATGTGGTAAGTCGGCCAGAAAACAAGTGGCAGCCAAAACAGTGGAGCAGGGGAGATTGGCCAAAAACGCTGACCTCCAGCCTCCAGGTCCTCCAGGTCAAGGAAATGGCCGTTTTGGGAGCGGACGCAAAACTGCCTCTTTTTTGCCTCATCCACCTCCAGACCTGCTGGGAAACAGTTACTGATCACTTTTAATGTGGTAAGTCGGCCAGAAAACAAGTGGCAGCCAAAACAGTGGAGGAGGGGGGATTGGCCAAAAACGCTGACCCAAAATGGCCGTTTTGGGAGCGGACGCAAAACTGCCTCTTTTTTGCCTCATCCACCTCCAGACCTGCTGGGAAACAGTTACTGATCACTTTTAATGTGGTAAGTCGGCCAGAAAACAAGTGGCAGCCAAAACAGTGGAGGAGGGGAGATTGGCCAAAAACGCTGACCTCCAGCCTCCAGGTCCTCCAGGTCAAGGAAATGGCCGTTTTGGGAGCGGACGCAAAACTGCCTCTTTTTTGCCTCATCCACCTCCAGACCTGCTGGGAAAAAGTTACTGATCACTTTTAATGTGGTAAGTCGGCCAGAAAACAAGTGGCAGCCAAAACAGTGGAGGAGGGGGGATTGGCCAAAAACGCTGACCCCGGGGTCAAGGAAATGGACGTTTTGGGAGCGGACGCAAAACTGCCTCTTTTTTGCCTCATCCACCTCCAGACCTGCTGGGAAACAGTTACTGATCACTTTTAATGTGGTAAGTCGGCCAGAAAACAAGTGGCAGCCAAAACAGTGGAGGAGGGGGGATTGGCCAAAAACGCTGACCCCGGGGTCAAGGAAATGGACGTTTTGGGAGCGGACGCAAAACTGCCTCTTTTTTGCCTCATCCACCTCCAGACCTGCTGGGAAACAGTTACTGATCACTTTTAATGTGGTAAGTCGGCCAGAAAACAAGTGGCAGCCAAAACAGTGGAGGAGGGGGGATTGGCCAAAAACGCTGACCCCGGGGTCAAGGAAATGGACGTTTTGGGAGCGGACGCAAAACTGCCTCTTTTTTGCCTCATCCACCTCCAGACCTGCTGGGAAACAGTTACTGATCACTTTTAATGTGGTAAGTCGGCCAGAAAACAAGTGGCAGCCAAAACAGTGGAGGAGGGGGGATTGGCCAAAAACGCTGACCCCGGGGTCAAGGAAATGGCCGTTTTGGGAGCGGACGCAAAACTGCCTCTTTTTTGCCTCATCCACCTCCAGACCTGCTGGGAAACAGTTACTGATCACTTTTAATGTGGTAAGTCGGCCAGAAAACAAGTGGCAGCCAAAACAGTGGAGGAGGGGGGATTGGCCAAAAACGCTGACCCCGGGGTCAAGGAAATGGCCGTTTTGGGAGCGGACGCAAAACTGCCTCTTTTTTGCCTCATCCACCTCCAGACCTGCTGGGAAACAGTTACTGATCACTTTTAATGTGGTAAGTCGGCCAGAAAACAAGTGGCAGCCAAAACAGTGGAGGAGGGGGGATTGGCCAAAAACGCTGACCCCGGGGTCAAGGAAATGGCCGTTTTGGGAGCGGACGCAAAACTGCCTCTTTTTTGCCTCATCCACCTCCAGACCTGCTGGGAAACAGTTACTGATCACTTTTAATGTGGTAAGTCGGCCAGAAAACAAGTGGCAGCCAAAACAGTGGAGGAGGGGGGATTGGCCAAAAACGCTGACCCCGGGGTCAAGGAAATGGCCGTTTTGGGAGCGGACGCAAAACTGCCTCTTTTTTGCCTCATCCACCTCCAGACCTGCTGGGAAACAGTTACTGATCACTTTTAATGTGGTAAGTCGGCCAGAAAACAAGTGGCAGCCAAAACAGTGGAGGAGGGGGGATTGGCCAAAAACGCTGACCCCGGGGTCAAGGAAATGGCCGTTTTGGGAGCGGACGCAAAACTGCCTCTTTTTTGCCTCATCCACCTCCAGACCTGCTGGGAAACAGTTACTGATCACTTTTAATGTGGTAAGTCGGCCAGAAAACAAGTGGCAGCCAAAACAGTGGAGGAGGGGGGATTGGCCAAAAACGCTGACCCCGGGGTCAAGGAAATGGACGTTTTGGGAGCGGACGCAAAACTGCCTCTTTTTTGCCTCATCCACCTCCAGACCTGCTGGGAAACAGTTACTGATCACTTTTAATGTGGTAAGTCGGCCAGAAAACAAGTGGCAGCCAAAACAGTGGAGGAGGGGGGATTGGCCAAAAACGCTGACCCCGGGGTCAAGGAAATGGACGTTTTGGGAGCGGACGCAAAACTGCCTCTTTTTTGCCTCATCCACCTCCAGACCTGCTGGGAAACAGTTACTGATCACTTTTAATGTGGTAAGTCGGCCAGAAAACAAGTGGCAGCCAAAACAGTGGAGGAGAGGGGATTGGCCAAAAACACTGACCCCGGGGTCAAGGAAATGGCCGTTTTGGGAGCGGACGCAAAACTGCCTCTTTTTTGCCTCATCCACCTCCAGACCTGCTGGGAAACAGTTACTGATCACTTTTAATGTGGTAAGTTGGCCAGAAAACAAGTGGCAGCCAAAACAGTGGAGGAGAGGGGATTGGCCAAAAACACTGACCCCGGGGTCAAGGAAATGGCCGTTTTGGGAGCGGACGCAAAACTGCCTCTTTTTTGCCTCATCCACCTCCAGACCTGCTGGGAAACAGTTACTGATCACTTTTAATGTGGTAAGTCGGCCAGAAAACAAGTGGCAGCCAAAACAGTGGAGGAGGGGAGATTGGCCAAAAACGCTGACCTCCAGCCTCCAGGTCCTCCAGGTCAAGGAAATGGCCGTTTTGGGAGCGGACGCAAAACTGCCTCTTTTTTGCCTCATCCATCTCCAGACCTGCTGGGAAACAGTTACTGATCACTTTTAATGTGGTAAGTCGGCCAGAAAACAAGTGGCAGCCAAAACAGTGGAGGAGGGGGGATTGGCCAAAAACGCTGACCCCGGGGTCAAGGAAATGGACGTTTTGGGAGCGGACGCAAAACTGCCTCTTTTTTGCCTCATCCACCTCCAGACCTGCTGGGAAACAGTTACTGATCACTTTTAATGTGGTAAGTCGGCCAGAAAACAAGTGGCAGCCAAAACAGTGGAGGAGGGGGGATTGGCCAAAAACGCTGACCCCGGGGTCAAGGAAATGGACGTTTTGGGAGCGGACGCAAAACTGCCTCTTTTTTGCCTCATCCACCTCCAGACCTGCTGGGAAACAGTTACTGATCACTTTTAATGTGGTAAGTCGGCCAGAAAACAAGTGGCAGCCAAAACAGTGGAGGAGGGGGGATTGGCCAAAAACGCTGACCCAAAATGGCCGTTTTGGGAGCGGACGCAAAACTGCCTCTTTTTTGCCTCATCCACCTCCAGACCTGCTGGGAAACAGTTACTGATCACTTTTAATGTGGTAAGTCGGCCAGAAAACAAGTGGCAGCCAAAACAGTGGAGGAGGGGGGATTGGCCAAAAACGCTGACCCCGGGGTCAAGGAAATGGACGTTTTGGGAGCGGACGCAAAACTGCCTCTTTTTTGCCTCATCCACCTCCAGACCTGCTGGGAAACAGTTACTGATCACTTTTAATGTGGTAAGTCGGCCAGAAAACAAGTGGCAGCCAAAACAGTGGAGGAGGGGGGATTGGCCAAAAACGCTGACCCCGGGGTCAAGGAAATGGCCGTTTTGGGAGCGGACGCAAAACTGCCTCTTTTTTGCCTCATCCACCTCCAGACCTGCTGGGAAACAGTTACTGATCACTTTTAATGTGGTAAGTCGGCCAGAAAACAAGTGGCAGCCAAAACAGTGGAGGAGGGGGGATTGGCCAAAAACGCTGACCCCGGGGTCAAGGAAATGGACGTTTTGGGAGCGGACGCAAAACTGCCTCTTTTTTGCCTCATCCACCTCCAGACCTGCTGGGAAACAGTTACTGATCACTTTTAATGTGGTAAGTCGGCCAGAAAACAAGTGGCAGCCAAAACAGTGGAGGAGGGGGGATTGGCCAAAAACGCTGACGGGGTCAAGGAAATGGCCGTTTTGGGAGCGGACGCAAAACTGCCTCTTTTTTGCCTCATCCACCTCCAGACCTGCTGGGAAACAGTTACTGATCACTTTTAATGTGGTAAGTCGGCCAGAAAACAAGTGGCAGCCAAAACAGTGGAGGAGGGGGGATTGGCCAAAAACGCTGACCCGTTTTGGGAGCGGACGCAAAACTGCCTCTTTTTTGCCTCATCCACCTCCAGACCTGCTGGGAAACAGTTACTGATCACTTTTAATGTGGTAAGTCGGCCAGAAAACAAGTGGCAGCCAAAACAGTGGAGGAGGGGGGATTGGCCAAAAACGCTGACCCCGGGGTCAAGGAAATGGACGTTTTGGGAGCGGACGCAAAACTGCCTCTTTTTTGCCTCATCCACCTCCAGACCTGCTGGGAAACAGTTACTGATCACTTTTAATGTGGTAAGTCGGCCAGAAAACAAGTGGCAGCCAAAACAGTGGAGGAGGGGGGATTGGCCAAAAACGCTGACCCCGGGGTCAAGGAAATGGCCGTTTTGGGAGCGGACGCAAAACTGCCTCTTTTTTGCCTCATCCACCTCCAGACCTGCTGGGAAACAGTTACTGATCACTTTTAATGTGGTAAGTCGGCCAGAAAACAAGTGGCAGCCAAAACAGTGGAGGAGGGGGGATTGGCCAAAAACGCTGACCGGGGTCAAGGAAATGGCCGTTTTGGGAGCGGACGCAAAACTGCCTCTTTTTTGCCTCATCCACCTCCAGACCTGCTGGGAAACAGTTACTGATCACTTTTAATGTGGTAAGTCGGCCAGAAAACAAGTGGCAGCCAAAACAGTGGAGGAGGGGGGATTGGCCAAAAACGCTGACCCCGGGGTCAAGGAAATGGCCGTTTTGGGAGCGGACGCAAAACTGCCTCTTTTTTGCCTCATCCACCTCCAGACCTGCTGGGAAACAGTTACTGATCACTTTTAATGTGGTAAGTCGGCCAGAAAACAAGTGGCAGCCAAAACAGTGGAGGAGGGGGGATTGGCCAAAAACGCTGACCCCGGGGTCAAGGAAATGGACGTTTTGGGAGCGGACGCAAAACTGCCTCTTTTTTGCCTCATCCACCTCCAGACCTGCTGGGAAACAGTTACTGATCACTTTTAATGTGGTAAGTCGGCCAGAAAACAAGTGGCAGCCAAAACAGTGGAGGAGGGGGGATTGGCCAAAAACGCTGACCCCGGGGTCAAGGAAATGGCCGTTTTGGGAGCGGACGCAAAACTGCCTCTTTTTTGCCTCATCCACCTCCAGACCTGCTGGGAAACAGTTACTGATCACTTTTAATGTGGTAAGTCGGCCAGAAAACAAGTGGCAGCCAAAACAGTGGAGGAGGGGGGATTGGCCAAAAACGCTGACCCCGGGGTCAAGGAAATGGACGTTTTGGGAGCGGACGCAAAACTGCCTCTTTTTTGCCTCATCCACCTCCAGACCTGCTGGGAAACAGTTACTGATCACTTTTAATGTGGTAAGTCGGCCAGAAAACAAGTGGCAGCCAAAACAGTGGAGGAGGGGGGATTGGCCAAAAACGCTGACCCCGGGGTCAAGGAAATGGCCGTTTTGGGAGCGGACGCAAAACTGCCTCTTTTTTGCCTCATCCACCTCCAGACCTGCTGGGAAACAGTTACTGATCACTTTTAATGTGGTAAGTCGGCCAGAAAACAAGTGGCAGCCAAAACAGTGGAGGAGGGGGGATTGGCCAAAAACGCTGACCCCGGGGTCAAGGAAATGGACGTTTTGGGAGCGGACGCAAAACTGCCTCTTTTTTGCCTCATCCACCTCCAGACCTGCTGGGAAACAGTTACTGATCACTTTTAATGTGGTAAGTCGGCCAGAAAACAAGTGGCAGCCAAAACAGTGGAGGAGGGGGGATTGGCCAAAAACGCTGACCCCGGGGTCAAGGAAATGGCTGTTTTGGGAGCGGACGCAAAACTGCCTCTTTTTTGCCTCATCCACCTCCAGACCTGCTGGGAAACAGTTACTGATCACTTTTAATGTGGTAAGTCGGCCAGAAAACAAGTGGCAGCCAAAACAGTGGAGGAGGGGGGATTGGCCAAAAACGCTGACCCCGGGGTCAAGGAAATGGCTGTTTTGGGAGCGGACGCAAAACTGCCTCTTTTTTGCCTCATCCACCTCCAGACCTGCTGGGAAACAGTTACTGATCACTTTTAGTGTGGTAAGTCGGCCAGAAAACAAGTGGCAGCCAAAACAGTGGAGGAGGGGGGATTGGCCAAAAACGCTGACCCAAAATGGCCGTTTTGGGAGCGGACGCAAAACTGCCTCTTTTTTGCCTCATCCACCTCCAGACCTGCTGGGAAACAGTTACTGATCACTTTTAATGTGGTAAGTCGGCCAGAAAACAAGTGGCAGCCAAAACAGTGGAGGAGGGGGGATTGGCCAAAAACGCTGACCCGAAGAATGGCCGTTTTGGGAGCGGACGCAAAACTGCCTCTTTTTTGCCTCATCCACCTCCAGACCTGCTGGGAAACAGTTACTGATCACTTTTAATGTGGTAAGTCGGCCAGAAAACAAGTGGCAGCCAAAACAGTGGAGGAGGGGGGATTGGCCAAAAACGCTGACCCCGGGGTCAAGGAAATGGCCGTTTTGGGAGCGGACGCAAAACTGCCTCTTTTTTGCCTCATCCACCTCCAGACCTGCTGGGAAACAGTTACTGATCACTTTTAATGTGGTAAGTCGGCCAGAAAACAAGTGGCAGCCAAAACAGTGGAGGAGGGGGGATTGGCCAAAAACGCTGACCCCGGGGTCAAGGAAATGGCCGTTTTGGGAGCGGACGCAAAACTGCCTCTTTTTTGCCTCATCCACCTCCAGACCTGCTGGGAAACAGTTACTGATCACTTTTAATGTGGTAAGTCGGCCAGAAAACAAGTGGCAGCCAAAACAGTGGAGGAGGGGGGATTGGCCAAAAACGCTGACCCAAAATGGCCGTTTTGGGAGCGGACGCAAAACTGCCTCTTTTTTGCCTCATCCACCTCCAGACCTGCTGGGAAACAGTTACTGATCACTTTTAATGTGGTAAGTCGGCCAGAAAACAAGTGGCAGCCAAAACAGTGGAGGAGGGGGGATTGGCCAAAAACGCTGACCCGTTTTGGGAGCGGACGCAAAACTGCCTCTTTTTTGCCTCATCCACCTCCAGACCTGCTGGGAAACAGTTACTGATCACTTTTAATGTGGTAAGTCGGCCAGAAAACAAGTGGCAGCCAAAACAGTGGAGGAGGGGGGATTGGCCAAAAACGCTGACCCCGGGGTCAAGGAAATGGACGTTTTGGGAGCGGACGCAAAACTGCCTCTTTTTTGCCTCATCCACCTCCAGACCTGCTGGGAAACAGTTACTGATCACTTTTAATGTGGTAAGTCGGCCAGAAAACAAGTGGCAGCCAAAACAGTGGAGGAGGGGGGATTGGCCAAAACGCTGACCCAAAATGGCCGTTTTGGGAGCGGACGCAAAACTGCCTCTTTTTTGCCTCATCCACCTCCAGACCTGCTGGGAAACAGTTACTGATCACTTTTAATGTGGTAAGTCGGCCAGAAAACAAGTGGCAGCCAAAACAGTGGAGGAGGGGGATTGGCCAAAAACGCTGACCCCGGGGTCAAGGAAATGGACGTTTTGGGAGCGGACGCAAAACTGCCTCTTTTTTGCCTCATCCACCTCCAGACCTGCTGGGAAACAGTTACTGATCACTTTTAATGTGGTAAGTCGGCCAGAAAACAAGTGGCAGCCAAAACAGTGGAGGAGGGGGATTGGCCAAAAACGCTGACCCCGGGGTCAAGGAAATGGCCGTTTTGGGAGCGGACGCAAAACTGCCTCTTTTTTGCCTCATCCACCTCCAGACCTGCTGGGAAACAGTTACTGATCACTTTTAATGTGGTAAGTCGGCCAGAAAACAAGTGGCAGCCAAAACAGTGGAGGAGGGGGGATTGGCCAAAAACGCTGACCCCGGGGTCAAGGAAATGGACGTTTGGGAGCGGACGCAAAACTGCCTCTTTTTGCCTCATCCACCTCCAGACCTGCTGGGAAACAGTTACTGATCACTTTTAATGTGGTAAGTCGGCCAGAAAACAAGTGGCAGCCAAAACAGTGGAGGAGGGGGGATTGGCCAAAAACGCTGACGGGTCAAGGAAATGGCCGTTTTGGGAGCGGACGCAAAACTGCCTCTTTTTTGCCTCATCCACCTCCAGACCTGCTGGGAAACAGTTACTGATCACTTTTAATGTGGTAAGTCGGCCAGAAAACAAGTGGCAGCCAAAACAGTGGAGGAGGGGGGATTGGCCAAAAACGCTGACCCAAAATGGCCGTTTTGGGAGCGGACGCAAAACTGCCTCTTTTTTGCCTCATCCACCTCCAGACCTGCTGGGAAACAGTTACTGATCACTTTTAATGTGGTAAGTCGGCCAGAAAACAAGTGGCAGCCAAAACAGTGGAGGAGGGGGGATTGGCCAAAAACGCTGACCCCGTTTTGGGAGCGGACGCAAAACTGCCTCTTTTTTGCCTCATCCACCTCCAGACCTGCTGGGAAACAGTTACTGATCACTTTTAATGTGGTAAGTCGGCCAGAAAACAAGTGGCAGCCAAAACAGTGGAGGAGGGGGGATTGGCCAAAAACGCTGACCCCGGGGTCAAGGAAATGGACGTTTTGGGAGCGGACGCAAAACTGCCTCTTTTTTGCCTCATCCACCTCCAGACCTGCTGGGAAACAGTTACTGATCACTTTTAATGTGGTAAGTCGGCCAGAAAACAAGTGGCAGCCAAAACAGTGGAGGAGGGGGGATTGGCCAAAAACGCTGACCCAAAATGGCCGTTTTGGGAGCGGACGCAAAACTGCTCTTTTTGCCTCATCCACCTCCAGACCTGCTGGGAAACAGTTACTGATCACTTTTAATGTGGTAAGTCGGCCAGAAAACAAGTGGCAGCCAAAACAGTGGAGGAGGGGGGATTGGCCAAAAACGCTGACCCCGGGGTCAAGGAAATGGACGTTTTGGGAGCGGACGCAAAACTGCCTCTTTTTTGCCTCATCCACCTCCAGACCTGCTGGGAAACAGTTACTGATCACTTTTAATGTGGTAAGTCGGCCAGAAAACAAGTGGCAGCCAAAACAGTGGAGGAGGGGGGATTGGCCAAAAACGCTGACCCCGGGGTCAAGGAAATGGCCGTTTTGGGAGCGGACGCAAAACTGCCTCTTTTTTGCCTCATCCACCTCCAGACCTGCTGGGAAACAGTTACTGATCACTTTTAATGTGGTAAGTCGGCCAGAAAACAAGTGGCAGCCAAAACAGTGGAGAGGGGGGATTGGCCAAAAACGCTGACCCGGGTCAAGGAAATGGCCGTTTTGGGAGCGGACGCAAAACTGCCTCTTTTTTGCCTCATCCACCTCCAGACCTGCTGGGAAACAGTTACTGATCACTTTTAATGTGGTAAGTCGGCCAGAAAACAAGTGGCAGCCAAAACAGTGGAGAGGGGGGATTGGCCAAAAACGCTGACCCAAAATGGCCGTTTTGGGAGCGGACGCAAAACTGCCTCTTTTTTGCCTCATCCACCTCCAGACCTGCTGGGAAACAGTTACTGATCACTTTTAATGTGGTAAGTCGGCCAGAAAACAAGTGGCAGCCAAAACAGTGGAGGAGGGGGGATTGGCCAAAAACGCTGACCCCGGGGTCAAGGAAATGGCCGTTTTGGGAGCGGACGCAAAACTGCCTCTTTTTTGCCTCATCCACCTCCAGACCTGCTGGGAAACAGTTACTGATCACTTTTAATGTGGTAAGTCGGCCAGAAAACAAGTGGCAGCCAAAACAGTGGAGGAGGGGGATTGGCCAAAAACGCTGACCCCGGGGTCAAGGAAATGGACGTTTTGGGAGCGGACGCAAAACTGTCTCTTTTTTGCCTCATCCACCTCCAGACCTGCTGGGAAACAGTTACTGATCACTTTTAATGTGGTAAGTCGGCCAGAAAACAAGTGGCAGCCAAAACAGTGGAGGAGGGGGGATTGGCCAAAAACGCTGACCCGCAAAATGGCCGTTTTGGGAGCGGACGCAAAACTGCCTCTTTTTTGCCTCATCCACCTCCAGACCTGCTGGGAAACAGTTACTGATCACTTTTAATGTGGTAAGTCGGCCAGAAAACAAGTGGCAGCCAAAACAGTGGAGGAGGGGGGATTGGCCAAAAACGCTGACCCAAAATGGCCGTTTTGGGAGCGGACGCAAAACTGCCTCTTTTTTGCCTCATCCACCTCCAGACCTGCTGGGAAACAGTTACTGATCACTTTTAATGTGGTAAGTCGGCCAGAAAACAAGTGGCAGCCAAAACAGTGGAGGAGGGGGGATTGGCCAAAAACGCTGACCCCGGGTCAAGGAAATGGACGTTTTGGGAGCGGACGCAAAACTGCCTCTTTTTTGCCTCATCCACCTCCAGACCTGCTGGGAAACAGTTACTGATCACTTTTAATGTGGTAAGTCGGCCAGAAAACAAGTGGCAGCCAAAACAGTGGAGGAGGGGGGATTGGCCAAAAACGCTGACCCCGGGGTCAAGGAAATGGACGTTTTGGGAGCGGACGCAAAACTGCCTCTTTTTTGCCTCATCCACCTCCAGACCTGCTGGGAAACAGTTACTGATCACTTTTAATGTGGTAAGTCGGCCAGAAAACAAGTGGCAGCCAAAACAGTGGAGGAGGGGGGATTGGCCAAAAACGCTGACCCAAAATGGCCGTTTTGGGAGCGGACGCAAAACTGCCTCTTTTTTGCCTCATCCACCTCCAGACCTGCTGGGAAACAGTTACTGATCACTTTTAATGTGGTAAGTCGGCCAGAAAACAAGTGGCAGCCAAAACAGTGGAGGAGGGGGGATTGGCCAAAAACGCTGACCCAAAATGGCCGTTTTGGGAGCGGACGCAAAACTGCCTCTTTTTTGCCTCATCCACCTCCAGACCTGCTGGGAAACAGTTACTGATCACTTTTAATGTGGTAAGTCGGCCAGAAAACAAGTGGCAGCCAAAACAGTGGAGGAGGGGGGATTGGCCAAAAACGCTGACCCCGGGGTCAAGGAAATGGCCGTTTTGGGAGCGGACGCAAAACTGCCTCTTTTTTGCCTCATCCACCTCCAGACCTGCTGGGAAACAGTTACTGATCACTTTTAATGTGGTAAGTCGGCCAGAAAACAAGTGGCAGCCAAAACAGTGGAGGAGGGGGGATTGGCCAAAAACGCTGACCCCGGGGTCAAGGAAATGGACGTTTTGGGAGCGGACGCAAAACTGCCTCTTTTTTGCCTCATCCACCTCCAGACCTGCTGGGAAACAGTTACTGATCACTTTTAATGTGGTAAGTCGGCCAGAAAACAAGTGGCAGCCAAAACAGTGGAGGAGGGGGGATTGGCCAAAAACGCTGACCCAAAATGGCCGTTTTGGGAGCGGACGCAAAACTGCCTCTTTTTTGCCTCATCCACCTCCAGACCTGCTGGGAAACAGTTACTGATCACTTTTAATGTGGTAAGTCGGCCAGAAAACAAGTGGCAGCCAAAACAGTGGAGGAGGGGGGATTGGCCAAAAACGCTGACCCCGGGGTCAAGGAAATGGCCGTTTTGGGAGCGGACGCAAAACTGCCTCTTTTTTGCCTCATCCACCTCCAGACCTGCTGGGAAACAGTTACTGATCACTTTTAATGTGGTAAGTCGGCCAGAAAACAAGTGGCAGCCAAAACAGTGGAGGAGGGGGGATTGGCCAAAAACGCTGACCCAAAATGGCCGTTTTGGGAGCGGACGCAAAACTGCCTCTTTTTTGCCTCATCCACCTCCAGACCTGCTGGGAAACAGTTACTGATCACTTTTAATGTGGTAAGTCGGCCAGAAAACAAGTGGCAGCCAAAACAGTGGAGGAGGGGGGATTGGCCAAAAACGCTGACCCCGGGGTCAAGGAAATGGACGTTTTGGGAGCGGACGCAAAACTGCCTCTTTTTTGCCTCATCCACCTCCAGACCTGCTGGGAAACAGTTACTGATCACTTTTAATGTGGTAAGTCGGCCAGAAAACAAGTGGCAGCCAAAACAGTGGAGGAGGGGGGATTGGCCAAAAACGCTGACCCAAAATGGCCGTTTTGGGAGCGGACGCAAAACTGCCTCTTTTTTGCCTCATCCACCTCCAGACCTGCTGGGAAACAGTTACTGATCACTTTTAATGTGGTAAGTCGGCCAGAAAACAAGTGGCAGCCAAAACAGTGGAGGAGGGGGGATTGGCCAAAAACGCTGACCCCGGGGTCAAGGAAATGGACGTTTTGGGAGCGGACGCAAAACTGCCTCTTTTTTGCCTCATCCACCTCCAGACCTGCTGGGAAACAGTTACTGATCACTTTTAATGTGGTAAGTCGGCCAGAAAACAAGTGGCAGCCAAAACAGTGGAGGAGGGGGGATTGGCCAAAAACGCTGACCCCGGGGTCAAGGAAATGGCCGTTTTGGGAGCGGACGCAAAACTGCCTCTTTTTTGCCTCATCCACCTCCAGACCTGCTGGGAAACAGTTACTGATCACTTTTAATGTGGTAAGTCGGCCAGAAAACAAGTGGCAGCCAAAACAGTGGAGGAGGGGGGATTGGCCAAAAACGCTGACCCCGGGGTCAAGGAAATGGCCGTTTTGGGAGCGGACGCAAAACTGCCTCTTTTTTGCCTCATCCACCTCCAGACCTGCTGGGAAACAGTTACTGATCACTTTTAATGTGGTAAGTCGGCCAGAAAACAAGTGGCAGCCAAAACAGTGGAGGAGGGGGGATTGGCCAAAAACGCTGACCCGAAAATGGCCGTTTTGGGAGCGGACGCAAAACTGCCTCTTTTTTGCCTCATCCACCTCCAGACCTGCTGGGAAACAGTTACTGATCACTTTTAATGTGGTAAGTCGGCCAGAAAACAAGTGGCAGCCAAAACAGTGGAGGAGGGGGGATTGGCCAAAAACGCTGACCCCGGGGTCAAGGAAATGGCCGTTTTGGGAGCGGACGCAAAACTGCCTCTTTTTTGCCTCATCCACCTCCAGACCTGCTGGGAAACAGTTACTGATCACTTTTAATGTGGTAAGTCGGCCAGAAAACAAGTGGCAGCCAAAACAGTGGAGGAGGGGGGATTGGCCAAAAACGCTGACCCCGGGGTCAAGGAAATGGACGTTTTGGGAGCGGACGCAAAACTGTCCTCTTTTTTGCCTCATCCACCTCCAGACCTGCTGGGAAACAGTTACTGATCACTTTTAATGTGGTAAGTCGGCCAGAAAACAAGTGGCAGCCAAAACAGTGGAGGAGGGGGGATTGGCCAAAAACGCTGACCCAAAATGGCCGTTTTGGGAGCGGACGCAAAACTGCCTCTTTTTTGCCTCATCCACCTCCAGACCTGCTGGGAAACAGTTACTGATCACTTTTAATGTGGTAAGTCGGCCAGAAAACAAGTGGCAGCCAAAACAGTGGAGGAGGGGGGATTGGCCAAAAACGCTGACCCGCAAAATGGCCGTTTTGGGAGCGGACGCAAAACTGCCTCTTTTTTGCCTCATCCACCTCCAGACCTGCTGGGAAACAGTTACTGATCACTTTTAATGTGGTAAGTCGGCCAGAAAACAAGTGGCAGCCAAAACAGTGGAGGAGGGGGGATTGGCCAAAAACGCTGACCCCGGGGTCAAGGAAATGGCCGTTTTGGGAGCGGACGCAAAACTGCCTCTTTTTTGCCTCATCCACCTCCAGACCTGCTGGGAAACAGTTACTGATCACTTTTAATGTGGTAAGTCGGCCAGAAAACAAGTGGCAGCCAAAACAGTGGAGGAGGGGGGATTGGCCAAAAACGCTGACCCCGGGGTCAAGGAAATGGACGTTTTGGGAGCGGACGCAAAACTGCCTCTTTTTTGCCTCATCCACCTCCAGACCTGCTGGGAAACAGTTACTGATCACTTTTAATGTGGTAAGTCGGCCAGAAAACAAGTGGCAGCCAAAACAGTGGAGGAGGGGGGATTGGCCAAAAACGCTGACCCAAAATGGCCGTTTTGGGAGCGGACGCAAAACTGCCTCTTTTTTGCCTCATCCACCTCCAGACCTGCTGGGAAACAGTTACTGATCACTTTTAATGTGGTAAGTCGGCCAGAAAACAAGTGGCAGCCAAAACAGTGGAGGAGGGGGGATTGGCCAAAAACGCTGACCCCGGGGTCAAGGAAATGGCCGTTTTGGGAGCGGACGCAAAACTGCCTCTTTTTTGCCTCATCCACCTCCAGATCTGCTGGGAAACAGTTACTGATCACTTTTAATGTGGTAAGTCGGCCAGAAAACAAGTGGCAGCCAAAACAGTGGAGGAGGGGGGATTGGCCAAAAACGCTGACCCAAAATGGCCGTTTTGGGAGCAGACGCAAAACTGCCTCTTTTTTGCCTCATCCACCTCCAGACCTGCTGGGAAACAGTTACTGATCACTTTTAATGTGGTAAGTTGGCCAGAAAACAAGTGGCAGCCAAAACAGTGGAGGAGGGGGGATTGGCCAAAAACGCTGACCCCGGGGTCAAGGAAATGGACGTTTTGGGAGCGGACGCAAAACTGCCTCTTTTTTGCCTCATCCACCTCCAGACCTGCTGGGAAACAGTTACTGATCACTTTTAATGTGGTAAGTCGGCCAGAAAACAAGTGGCAGCCAAAACAGTGGAGGAGGGGGGATTGGCCAAAAACGCTGACCCCGGGGTCAAGGAAATGGACGTTTTGGGAGCGGACGCAAAACTGCCTCTTTTTTGCCTCATCCACCTCCAGACCTGCTGGGAAACAGTTACTGATCACTTTTAATGTGGTAAGTCGGCCAGAAAACAAGTGGCAGCCAAAACAGTGGAGGAGGGGGGATTGGCCAAAAACGCTGACCCGAAAATGGCCGTTTTGGGAGCGGACGCAAAACTGCCTCTTTTTTGCCTCATCCACCTCCAGACCTGCTGGGAAACAGTTACTGATCACTTTTAATGTGGTAAGTCGGCCAGAAAACAAGTGGCAGCCAAAACAGTGGAGGAGGGGGGATTGGCCAAAAACGCTGACCCGCAAAATGGCCGTTTTGGGAGCGGACGCAAAACTGCCTCTTTTTTGCCTCATCCACCTCCAGACCTGCTGGGAAACAGTTACTGATCACTTTTAATGTGGTAAGTCGGCCAGAAAACAAGTGGCAGCCAAAACAGTGGAGGAGGGGGGATTGGCCAAAAACGCTGACCCCGGGGTCAAGGAAATGGCCGTTTTGGGAGCGGACGCAAAACTGCCTCTTTTTTGCCTCATCCACCTCCAGACCTGCTGGGAAACAGTTACTGATCACTTTTAATGTGGTAAGTCGGCCAGAAAACAAGTGGCAGCCAAAACAGTGGAGGAGGGGGGATTGGCCAAAAACGCTGACCCCGGGGTCAAGGAAATGGACGTTTTGGGAGCGGACGCAAAACTGCCTCTTTTTTGCCTCATCCACCTCCAGACCTGCTGGGAAACAGTTACTGATCACTTTTAATGTGGTAAGTCGGCCAGAAAACAAGTGGCAGCCAAAACAGTGGAGGAGGGGGGATTGGCCAAAAACGCTGACCGCAAAATGGCCGTTTTGGGAGCGGACGCAAAACTGCCTCTTTTTTGCCTCATCCACCTCCAGACCTGCTGGAAACAGTTACTGATCACTTTTAATGTGGTAAGTCGGCCAGAAAACAAGTGGCAGCCAAAACAGTGGAGGAGGGGGGATTGGCCAAAAACGCTGACCCCGGGGTCAAGGAAATGGCCGTTTTGGGAGCGGACGCAAAACTGCCTCTTTTTTGCCTCATCCACCTCCAGACCTGCTGGGAAACAGTTACTGATCACTTTTAATGTGGTAAGTCGGCCAGAAAACAAGTGGCAGCCAAAACAGTGGAGGAGGGGGGATTGGCCAAAAACGCTGACCCCAAAATGGCCGTTTTGGGAGCGGACGCAAAACTGCCTCTTTTTTGCCTCATCCACCTCCAGACCTGCTGGGAAACAGTTACTGATCACTTTTAATGTGGTAAGTCGGCCAGAAAACAAGTGGCAGCCAAAACAGTGGAGGAGGGGGGATTGGCCAAAAACGCTGACCCCGGGGTCAAGGAAATGGACGTTTTGGGAGCGGACGCAAAACTGCTCTTTTTGCCTCATCCACCTCCAGACCTGCTGGGAAACAGTTACTGATCACTTTTAATGTGGTAAGTCGGCCAGAAAACAAGTGGCAGCCAAAACAGTGGAGGAGGGGGGATTGGCCAAAAACGCTGACCCGGGGTCAAGGAAATGGCCGTTTTGGGAGCGGACGCAAAACTGCCTCTTTTTGCCTCATCCACCTCCAGACCTGCTGGGAAACAGTTACTGATCACTTTTAATGTGGTAAGTCGGCCAGAAAACAAGTGGCAGCCAAAACAGTGGAGGAGGGGGGATTGGCCAAAAACGCTGACCCCAGAAATGGCCGTTTTGGGAGGCGGACGCAAAACTGCCTCTTTTTTGCCTCATCCACCTCCAGACCTGCTGGGAAACAGTTACTGATCACTTTTAATGTGGTAAGTCGGCCAGAAAACAAGTGGCAGCCAAAACAGTGGAGGAGGGGGATTGGCCAAAAACGCTGACCCCGGTCAAGAAATGGCCGTTTTGGAGCGGACGCAAAACTGCCTCTTTTTTGCCTCATCCACCTCCAGACCTGCTGGGAAACAGTTACTGATCACTTTTAATGTGGTAAGTCGGCCAGAAAACAAGTGGCAGCCAAAACAGTGGAGGAGGGGGGATTGGCCAAAAACGCTGACCCGGGGTCAAGGAAATGGCCGTTTTGGGAGCGGACGCAAAACTGCCTCTTTTTTGCCTCATCCACCTCCAGACCTGCTGGGAAACAGTTACTGATCACTTTTAATGTGGTAAGTCGGCCAGAAAACAAGTGGCAGCCAAAACAGTGGAGGAGGGGGGATTGGCCAAAAACGCTGACCCCGGGTCAAGGAATGGCCGTTTTGGGAGCGGACGCAAAACTGCCTCTTTTTTGCCTCATCCACCTCCAGACCTGCTGGGAAACAGTTACTGATCACTTTTAATGTGGTAAGTCGGCCAGAAAACAAGTGGCAGCCAAAACAGTGGAGGAGGGGGGATTGGCCAAAAACGCTGACCCGGGTCAAGAATGGCCGTTTTGGGAGCGGACGCAAAACTGCCTCTTTTTTGCCTCATCCACCTCCAGACCTGCTGGGAAACAGTTACTGATCACTTTTAATGTGGTAAGTCGGCCAGAAAACAAGTGGCAGCCAAAACAGTGGAGGAGGGGGGATTGGCCAAAAACGCTGACCCGGGTCAAGGAAATGGCCGTTTTGGGAGCGGACGCAAAACTGCCTCTTTTTTGCCTCATCCACCTCCAGACCTGCTGGGAAACAGTTACTGATCACTTTTAATGTGGTAAGTCGGCCAGAAAACAAGTGGCAGCCAAAACAGTGGAGGAGGGGGGATTGGCAAAAACGCTGACCCGGCAGAAATGGCCGTTTTGGGAGCGACGCAAAACTGCCTCTTTTTGCCTCATCCACCTCCAGACCTGCTGGGAAACAGTTACTGATCACTTTTAATGTGGTAAGTCGGCCAGAAAACAAGTGGCAGCCAAAACAGTGGAGGAGGGGGATTGGCCAAAAACGCTGACCCCGGGGTCAAGGAAATGGCCGTTTTGGGAGCGGACGCAAAACTGCCTCTTTTTTGCCTCATCCACCTCCAGACCTGCTGGGAAACAGTTACTGATCACTTTTAATGTGGTAAGTCGGCCAGAAAACAAGTGGCAGCCAAAACAGTGGAGGAGGGGGATTGGCCAAAAACGCTGACCCCGGGGTCAAGGAAATGGACGTTTTGGGAGCGGACGCAAAACTGCCTCTTTTTTGCCTCATCCACCTCCAGACCTGCTGGGAAACAGTTACTGATCACTTTTAATGTGGTAAGTCGGCCAGAAAACAAGTGGCAGCCAAAACAGTGGAGGAGGGGGGATTGGCCAAAAACGCTGACCCGGTCAAGAATGGCCGTTTTGGGAGCGGACGCAAAACTGCCTCTTTTTTGCCTCATCCACCTCCAGACCTGCTGGGAAACAGTTACTGATCACTTTTAATGTGGTAAGTCGGCCAGAAAACAAGTGGCAGCCAAAACAGTGGAGGAGGGGGGATTGGCCAAAAACGCTGACCCCGGGGTCAAGGAAATGGCCGTTTTGGGAGCGGACGCAAAACTGCCTCTTTTTTGCCTCATCCACCTCCAGACCTGCTGGGAAACAGTTACTGATCACTTTTAATGTGGTAAGTCGGCCAGAAAACAAGTGGCAGCCAAAACAGTGGAGGAGGGGGGATTGGCCAAAAACGCTGACCCGGGGTCAAGGAAATGGCCGTTTTGGGAGCGGACGCAAAACTGCCTCTTTTTTGCCTCATCCACCTCCAGACCTGCTGGGAAACAGTTACTGATCACTTTTAATGTGGTAAGTCGGCCAGAAAACAAGTGGCAGCCAAAACAGTGGAGGAGGGGGGATTGGCCAAAAACGCTGACCCCGGGGTCAAGGAAATGGCCGTTTTGGGAGCGGACGCAAAACTGCCTCTTTTTTGCCTCATCCACCTCCAGACCTGCTGGGAAACAGTTACTGATCACTTTTAATGTGGTAAGTCGGCCAGAAAACAAGTGGCAGCCAAAACAGTGGAGGAGGGGGGATTGGCCAAAAACGCTGACCCCGGGGTCAAGGAAATGGCCGTTTTGGGAGCGGACGCAAAACTGCCTCTTTTTTGCCTCATCCACCTCCAGACCTGCTGGGAAACAGTTACTGATCACTTTTAATGTGGTAAGTCGGCCAGAAAACAAGTGGCAGCCAAAACAGTGGAGGAGGGGGGATTGGCCAAAAAACGCTGACCCCGGGGTCAAGGAAATGGCCGTTTTGGGAGCGGACGCAAAACTGCCTCTTTTTTGCCTCATCCACCTCCAGACCTGCTGGGAAACAGTTACTGATCACTTTTAATGTGGTAAGTTCGGCCAGAAAACAAGTGGCAGCCAAAACAGTGGAGGAGGGGGGATTGGCCAAAAACGCTGACCCCGGGGTCAAGGAAATGGCCGTTTTGGGAGCGGACGCAAAACTGCCTCTTTTTTGCCTCATCCACCTCCAGACCTGCTGGGAAACAGTTACTGATCACTTTTAATGTGGTAAGTTGGCCAGAAAACAAGTGGCAGCCAAAACAGTGGAGGAGAGGGGATTGGCCAAAAACAGCTGACCCCGGGGTCAAGGAAATGGCCGTTTTGGGAGCGGACGCAAAACTGCCTCTTTTTTGCCTCATCCACCTCCAGACCTGCTGGGAAACAGTTACTGATCACTTTTAATGTGGTAAGTCGGCCAGAAAACAAGTGGCAGCCAAAACAGTGGAGGAGGGGGGATTGGCCAAAAACGCTGACCCCGGGGTCAAGGAAATGGCCGTTTTGGGAGCGGACGCAAAACTGCCTCTTTTTTGCCTCATCCACCTCCAGACCTGCTGGGAAACAGTTACTGATCACTTTTAATGTGGTAAGTTCGGCCAGAAAACAAGTGGCAGCCAAAACAGTGGAGGAGGGGAGATTGGCCAAAAACGCTGACCTCCAGCCTCCAGGTCCTCCAGGTCAAGGAAATGGCCGTTTTGGGAGCGGACGCAAAACTGCCTCTTTTTTGCCTCATCCACCTCCAGACCTGCTGGGAAACAGTTACTGATCACTTTTAATGTGGTAAGTCGGCCAGAAAACAAGTGGCAGCCAAAACAGTGGAGGAGGGGGGATTGGCCAAAAACGCTGACCCCGGGTCAAGGAAATGGACGTTTTGGGAGCGGACGCAAAACTGCCTCTTTTTTGCCTCATCCACCTCCAGACCTGCTGGGAAACAGTTACTGATCACTTTTAATGTGGTAAGTCGGCCAGAAAACAAGTGGCAGCCAAAACAGTGGAGGAGGGGGGGAATTGCGGTCAAGGAAATGGACCGTTTTGGGAGCGGACGCAAAACTGCCTCTTTTTTGCCTCATCCACCTCCAGACCTGCTGGGAAACAGTTACTGATCACTTTTAATGTGGTAAGTCGGCCAGAAAACAAGTGGCAGCCAAAACAGTGGAGGAGGGGGGGATTGGCCAAAAACGCTGACCCCGGGGTCAAGGAAATGGACGTTTTGGGAGCGGACGCAAAACTGCCTCTTTTTTGCCTCATCCACCTGCAGACCTGCTGGGAAACAGTTACTGATCACTTTTAATGTGGTAAGTCGGCCAGAAAACAAGTGGCAGCCAAAACAGTGGAGGAGGGGGGATTGGCCAAAACGCTGACCCGAAGAATGGCCGTTTTGGGAGCGGACGCAAAACTGCCTCTTTTTTGCCTCATCCACCTCCAGACCTGCTGGGAAACAGTTACTGATCACTTTTAATGTGGTAAGTCGGCCAGAAAACAAGTGGCAGCCAAAACAGTGGAGGAGGGGGGATTGGCCAAAAACGCTGACCCCGGGGTCAAGGAAATGGCCGTTTTGGGAGCGGACGCAAAACTGCCTCTTTTTTGCCTCATCCACCTCCAGACCTGCTGGGAAACAGTTACTGATCACTTTTAATGTGGTAAGTCGGCCAGAAAACAAGTGGCAGCCAAAACAGTGGAGGAGGGGGGATTGGCCAAAAACGCTGACCCCCGGGGTCAAGGAAATGGCCGTTTTGGGAGCGGACGCAAAACTGCCTCTTTTTTGCCTCATCCACCTCCAGACCTGCTGGGAAACAGTTACTGATCACTTTTAATGTGGTAAGTCGGCCAGAAAACAAGTGGCAGCCAAAACAGTGGAGGAGGGGGGATTGGCCAAAAACGCTGACCCCGGGTCAAGGAAATGGCCGTTTTGGGAGCGGACGCAAAACTGCCTCTTTTTTGCCTCATCCACCTCCAGACCTGCTGGGAAACAGTTACTGATCACTTTTAATGTGGTAAGTCGGCCAGAAAACAAGTGGCAGCCAAAACAGTGGAGGAGGGGGGATTGGCCAAAAACGCTGACCCCGGGTCAAGAAATGGACGTTTTGGGAGCGGACGCAAAACTGCCTCTTTTTTGCCTCATCCACCTCCAGACCTGCTGGGAAACAGTTACTGATCACTTTTAATGTGGTAAGTCGGCCAGAAAACAAGTGGCAGCCAAAACAGTGGAGGAGGGGGGATTGGCCAAAAACGCTGACCCCAGTCAAGGAATGGCGTTTTGGGAGCGGACGCAAAACTGCCTCTTTTTTGCCTCATCCACCTCCAGACCTGCTGGGAAACAGTTACTGATCACTTTTAATGTGGTAAGTCGGCCAGAAAACAAGTGGCAGCCAAAACAGTGGAGGAGGGGGGATTGGCCAAAAACGCTGACCCCGGGGTCAAGGAAATGGACGTTTTGGAGCGGACGCAAAACTGCCTCTTTTTTTGCCTCATCCACCTCCAGACCTGCTGGGAAACAGTTACTGATCACTTTTAATGTGGTAAGTCGGCCAGAAAACAAGTGGCAGCCAAAACAGTGGAGGAGGGGAGATTGGCCAAAAACGCTGACCCTCCAGGTCCTCCAGGTCAAGGAAATGGCGTTTTGGGAGCGGACGCAAAACTGCCTCTTTTTTGCCTCATCCACCTCCAGACCTGCTGGGAAACAGTTACTGATCACTTTTAATGTGGTAAGTCGGCCAGAAAACAAGTGGCAGCCAAAACAGTGGAGGAGGGGGGATTGGCCAAAAACGCTGACCCGAAAATGGCCGTTTTGGGAGCGGACGCAAAACTGCCTCTTTTTTTGCCTCATCCACCTCCAGACCTGCTGGGAAACAGTTACTGATCACTTTTAATGTGGTAAGTCGGCCAGAAAACAAGTGGCAGCCAAAACAGTGGAGGAGGGGGATTGGCCAAAAACGCTGACCTCCGCCAGTCAGGTCAAGGAAATGGCCGTTTTGGAGCGGACGCAAAACTGCCTCTTTTTTGCCTCATCCACCTCCAGACCTGCTGGGAAACAGTTACTGATCACTTTTAATGTGGTAAGTCGGCCAGAAAACAAGTGGCAGCCAAAACAGTGGAGGAGGGGGATTGGCCAAAAACGCTGACAATGCCGTTTTGGAGCGGACGCAAAACTGCCTCTTTTTTGCCTCATCCACCTCCAGACCTGCTGGGAAACAGTTACTGATCACTTTTAATGTGGTAAGTCGGCCAGAAAACAAGTGGCAGCCAAAACAGTGAGAGGAGGGGGGATTGGCCAAAAACGCTGACCCCGGGGTCAAGGAAATGGCCGTTTTGGGAGCGGACGCAAAACTGCCTCTTTTTTGCCTCATCCACCTCCAGACCTGCTGGGAAACAGTTACTGATCACTTTTAATGTGGTAAGTCGGCCAGAAAACAAGTGGCAGCCAAAACAGTGGAGGAGGGGGGATTGGCCAAAAACGCTGACCCGGTCAGGAAATGGACGTTTTGGGAGCGGACGCAAAACTGCCTCTTTTTGCCTCATCCACCTCCAGACCTGCTGGGAAACAGTTACTGATCACTTTTAATGTGGTAAGTCGGCCAGAAAACAAGTGGCAGCCAAAACAGTGGAGGAGGGGGGATTGGCCAAAAACGCTGACCCAAAATGGCCGTTTTGGGAGCGGACGCAAAACTGCCTCTTTTTGCCTCATCCACCTCCAGACCTGCTGGAAACAGTTACTGATCACTTTTAATGTGGTAAGTCGGCCAGAAAACAAGTGGCAGCCAAAACAGTGGAGGAGGGGGGATTGGCCAAAAACGCTGACCTCCAGCCTCCAGGTCAAGGAATGGCCGTTTTGGGAGCGGACGCAAAACTGCCTCTTTTTGCCTCATCCACCTCCAGACCTGCTGGGAAACAGTTACTGATCACTTTTAATGTGGTAAGTCGGCCAGAAAACAAGTGGCAGCCAAAACAGTGGAGGAGGGAGGGATTGGCAAATACGCTGACGTCGCAGCCCAGGTCCTCCAGGTCAAGGAAATGGCCGTTTTGGAGCGGACGCAAAACTGCCCTCTTTTTTGCTCATCCACCTCCAGACCTGCTGGGAAACAGTTACTGATCACTTTTATGTGGTAAGTCGGCCAGAAAACAAGTGGCAGCCAACACAGTGGGAGGAGGGGGGAATTGG
>NW_027255081.1:0-47110 GCF_042242105.1 Pempheris klunzingeri
CTCTTAAATAATTCAAATGGATGTGACCTAAGTTTTCTTCAATATTAAAAAAAAATTTTTTTCGGCATACTTTCCCGGTACATCTTCTACTTTTTCTGTAGAAAAAGTACTCTATAGATTTATAAAAACTTTCGCTTAACTTACAACAAATTATTGATCCAAATTTTTATAACATTATTTAAATAATTTTATAAAAGATCTTTTTGGTGATTCATATCATATTATTAAAAGAGTAAGGGTGTGAATTTTTAATTATGACTGATAGCGTGATGCCTCGGAATTTATAACCTATCAAAAAAATTCAACGTAAAAAATTTTTTAATTGCACATTACCAAAAATGAGGATAATTTGAACTGATAAAGTTTAAATAAGTCAGTATCGTACATTACAGCATTTTGGGGTGAGTACCACTGAAATTGAAATCAATAAATATGAAAATTATAAAACGTTTAATTTAAATTATTTACGCCTTAAAATGTATAAAAATATATTTTATGCGATATCATAATACTTTAGGAGGAAGTAATAAGTTATTAAGTATTATTTTTTTCTGTGAATTCTCTATAAAAAATTTGAATGAACATTTATCTATAAACTTTTTTACTCACTCACTCACTCACGAAACATTAATAAATATACAAACTGTATCTTTATTACAACTAAAGGTTAATTTGGTGCCTCTATGGGAAATATAATTTAATAAAATTCAATTATAAAATCGTTACCGATCTTATATCTTTATTGGTTTCCAACGCTCACAATATTTTTAATTAAAAGTTTTTCTTTACAATACCATGTTAATTTGTCCTTTACCTATGAAATATGGAATTATAGGTACTCTTAAAGTATGATACTTTTTTCTAAACACCTATTAAATATTATTTATTCTACCAACTCAAATATCATTCTTGATAAAAATATTTTTTGAGCATTCAGAAAAAAAATTAACGAATTTTTTCAATATCAAAAAGTTAGCTAAAATACCGATTTTTACTTTCAATTTTAAAATTTAGTGTTAGATACGTGCTTATAAGATTGAAATGGTGAATTATCGAGGTTATAGTGAGGAAAAATTGTTGCTTGTGACTGAGCGGAAAATTTACTAAAAGAGTGTTTTGGAGATTTTAAACATATCTCAAATCACAGTAAATAATGTATTAAAGAGGTATAGAGAAACTGGTGATGTTAAATTATCTTCAATGTCTTTTTAATGATGAAATTAAAGATAAACATTCATTATTAATAAATGAAAACTGCATAATTTATATTTCATCGGTGATTGTAAAACTATAGCTGCTTCAACCACCACAGTTTGAAGCTGGCTTAGAGTGATGAATATCACTTTAAAACTTGTGAGGTCGATTTGACTAAGTAGTAGCTGCAATTCTTTTTAAATGGAAAGAAAGGGCTACGCTGATTGGTATGGGCAGTTACGAATAAATGCCACATATACAAATTTAATGTTAATATACGAATGCCCATTTTTTGACATATTTAGAGTTCACATGGAATCTTTTAAAGAGGAGTGACACGAATCCCTATTTTATAAAACAGAAGAGGACAAAACTAAATGATTTTAGCAATAAGTGAGCGAAGCGCTGTACTCTCTGAGGGACTTATTGATCAAGTTAATACCCAATATTTTATTATTTTTTGAAAAAAATTTTTAATTTATTTTATGCCAACATGATAAGGAATAAATTACATTTTCTCTATGCATTAATAATTTATGTTTGGATAATTCAAATATGGAGTTTTACGATGATTATAAACGCCAAGTTTATTAACTCCTGAGGTATAGCCCTATTTTAAATCCCTGCAAAGTGATTTTTCGCGTACAAAATTAAGGGTTAAAAGAGAAGACCCCTCGCAAAATGTGTATTCACAGAATGACAATGTTGCTCAATTGGTAACCAGTGAAGAAATTTTAAAGTATTATGAGCATTCTAAATATATCTTGGAAGATATATTTCAATGGAAGTTATAATATATTAAAGATTTCATTTTTGTTTATTATACTTTATATTATTTTAATCAATTAATTTAATTTTTATTATGTTTAGGGAGCATTATTGAAGGGATTCGAAATTGAGAGTTTAGCCGCTAATATCGGATTTATTTGTGAGCATGCGCAGGTAGGTATTTTAGAAAAAAGTTGTTGATTTTTTATAATTAATGTGAAATGTATTTACTAAAAATAATGTCATTTTTAAGTTAAATTATTAATGTTAAATTACAGAGAGTTTGTTTGAAATCGTAACTTTTCGTTCGTTCTTTCTCGTCCAATGTTTGCTCCATGGCTAATTTTAAAAAAATATTCACATTTGAGACAGTAGATGAAATTACTGTTTCGAATTTTTTTTCGCGATGATATGGATGCCGCCATCAAAATTTTGGAAAATTTTGCAAAACTTTGCATTAATAAAATGTTTTAGCAGATATTTGTGTTGTGGCTCCATGTTCATTATTAAAAGAAGAGATGTCAGTTATGTTTAATATGTATATATCAATATAAGTGTGCATCATTTTTTTTAACTCGTCAATAAGAAAAAGTGCTACATTTGAGAGATTTACACCGTGGAAATACTTCCTTTTATTCCCCTAATTATACAGCACCCAACGATTACTTATGAAACAATTAAAAAATCATTCCATATCCTTTTTCTACAATTAGTGTTTTAAATAAAGTTATTGAGGACTTCATAACGTCTAAACTAGATGATAAATTTTCAAAAACAAAATACAATGTTTGGAGGATTCTCAAAAATCAGCAGTACTGGATGGTAGGTGGAATTGATGAGGCAGGGAATTTTTTTAAAAATAACCAACAGGAGGAATAGAAATATTTTTGAAATAATTAATGTTAAGAACGCGGAAGAAAAATAAATTATAAAGATTAATTTTTGGGGCGGATGCAATTCCTTACACAACTTAGGATATATACATGGTCAGAGTAATATGACAAAAAAGTCTGTTTTTAGATTGGGAACCTATACAAGAAAATAGAGGATATTCTCTTTCTTTAGAAAATTTTTTAAAAATGTGTCTAATAAAAGTCCAGAAAATGTATCAAGCTACGTAGCCGATTTTCTATATCGTAGAAAACGTTTCAAAAAATTTTTTTAAAAATATATAATGATATATAAAATTTTTTTATTAATTGCGATCTTTGCCGAGCGTGTGCGTTCATTCCAAATTTCAGGAATGGTCACTGTAATTTATCCTATTATTGATATAATATTATAAATTTAGTGTAAATTTTTAGTTACTGTATGATTTTAGATACATGAAAATATAAATTTGACATTTCACTAATGTTTATTTCCTAGAATATTAATCAATATTTATGTAGGCATATTTTCCAAAGCACTATTACAACAATACTTTTATTCAAAATTTAATTTTATAATTAAACTGAATAGTTGTTTTCTAGAGTTGGTAATTTTATCAAAAAATTTTTTCAGTAATATTTTTGTTAGTATTTGCGTTTGCATTCGCATTTGCATTTGCATCACGTATGTAAGGTTTTCATAGTTTAATACTTTCAGAGTTTGTCAAGTTTCTAGCGGAATATGCTGAACAAAAATTTAGGTTATCTTTAAACTAGTTTTTCAACATAACACTTAGATATACCTATTTTTATGCCTTTATAAGTTTTTGAAATGTATGAAAAACAAATTTTATAAGAAACGTGCTAGCAGATAAATGACTGAATAAGTGTATATCTTGAGTTTAGTGAAATAAGCATTAAAGACTGAAATTGGAGATTAGTGCTTGTATAGTAATTCATTTTTTATTATATAAAAACGTTGCAGTCATTTAGCTATAGTTAATGTCAAATAAAACAAAAATTTAAAATAAGTAAATACGAAGAAATTAAATGAAATTTAAATTAATTGGGTAATAGTGGGCAATTTTACCTAAGACAGAGTTTTAAATGTTGATTGAATTGTTACTTCTAGATCTTATCATAAACTCAATTAGATAAAAATGTAGCATCTCAAAATCCGTTTCATCTCTTTGCATTAGTTTGGACATAAGATGGCTTCAAGTCCCTCCATTTTTGTTTTTACGTCAACCATTAAACGTTACATACTCTGCAGAGTGATTGACATTTTTATGGTTATAATTACCAACTTTTAAAATACTGCAATACTATTCTTACTCATTTATAAATACAAATATATAGTTGATCAACTTTAAAACTCATTCTTAATTATTGGAATCAAACAGGGTAACACAGACCTTTATATCAACAATAAAGATATGGAGTTGTTCGCAATTTCTTTTTCGATTTGCATCTAAGAAGCACTCAGAGATTCTTAAAAACTACTGACTATCAAATTTCTGAAAATAACGCTCGTTCATAGGATTTAATGAAGCATCTGCGCGTAAATTTATTATATCCGAGATACATGAGATCTTACTACCCCATTTAACTTAGTGCCAAATTTATAGAATTTCCATTCCGACTTGATGTTATTCCATGATTTTCATCCTGACTATCTTCTAAATAGTATTCCGTGTTGGACTACGCTTTCCAAATATCACTCTTCAGATATCGTCCTCGGTGATACTTTTTCTCTCTTTTATAATTAATAAATTTCTATAACATCTTTTCCTTCAAGTATTTGCTCTCTATCTTCAAAATTTTTGCAACAAAGGATCCTTAATTGCTCAAGCAAACTAACGCATGTCTTTATTGAAAGACCAAGAGCTATACGCATGTCCTTAATGCTCCGAACCATGCGCGAATTATACAACATTTTCATTGACATCCTAAGGGCTTAGTTACAGTTTACTCATTCTTTAAGTTTACTAATTAAAATAAATAAAGATGCTCTTTTTGGAAAATCATTTTTGCACATTTCCTCATAAAATATTACTCCTTGTGTTATCCTGTAAATTAATTTGTGAATTTAGAAGAAATGGTATGATTTATGCTCTCATAAGTCCATTGTAGCACAATCAGTGCAAAGATTTCTGCGCCTTGTAAAAAAATTCATTGAATAATGCCTCCAGGAATTTTTACAAAGTTTTGAGACTTTCTGAAATAGTTTTTTCTACTAAATACAAAAAATCACTTTATCATTTATTAAATAGAATCTGACTTCAGCGTCTTAATTGTGGAACCTAGAAATTGAATTAAGTTTAAGATATTAATCAAATAATATTAAAATTCAAAAACATATATAAACTGAATTTATCTAAAATAATGATGCATAAAATTGCGATCGCGCATGCGTCAGTATATATCGGAAATTGCCCATTTAATCTTTACTTCACGAGCTTAAGTATTTACATTTAAAAAAAAGTAATATTCGGGAAAATACATAATACATAATACGTAATATTGAATATAGAATATAGAATAGTTGTTTGAAAGATATTACATACTATAAGAATGCTCAATTATATTGAACTAGCTAGAGAAGTCACAGCTGCTCGTTGTGACTTCTCTTTTTGCGCACTTATGGTGCTTAAGTGGTAACTTGAAAAAATTTTTAAATTTTTCAGGAGGTTTATAGATAAATTATTGACGAAAATATAAGTTTTATGCAAATAACATATATATTTAAGGATAGTAAAAGTTAATATTATAAATTATTAGATCTTTTGGAATTTATATATTCATTCGCTTCATTAAGTAAATTTCTACTATTCTGGTATTCTACAAGAGTCAGACACTTTTCAAGTGAAGCCCAAATGTATTTTTGATGTTCATTCGATAGCGAAACACTAGCAGCTGTAGGTTCAACTTGACCTAAAAAATATACACTTTTCTTTATATACACTTTTCTTTGGATTCCCATTTGCAATATATTTCAGTGTGACTTCAAAATCATCATATAACAAGTAATCTACATTATTTTCTAATCCAGATTCTTCCTGAACTTCACGAATAGCTGCTTGTAAGAGAGATTCATCTTTTTCTAGATGTCCTTTGGTGGAGTCCAGTGAAAAGGTTTGTATGAAGCCTGCATTAGCAAAAACTCTACCTGATTCACTTCTGTGATCCTAACAATACAACTCCTGCTGCAACCTCTTTTGGTTCGGATTCCTCCATCGCAAATGGAAACTTCCGAACATGTACTCTTCGGTATAAATCGTAGACATAACATCAAACTCCATGACTGCTGAAAATGTTGTTTTTTTTGGACATGTAGATTGTGGTAAAAGTACAACAATAGGCAGACTATTAGTAGATACAAATACGGTAAAGTTAAAACATGTAACTTTTATGATTCTGCTGACGATGATTATTATTATTAGACATTTTTGTGATAAATTAAATTAGAAATATGTCAGCACAACAACTCAAAAACCTAATTATGCATGGTTACTGATGAGCTAGAAGAAGAAAGAAATCGGTAGTTTAATATGTAAAAAATTTTAAATTTATGTATTTAATAAGTGGTATTACTATGGACATTATGGTGAGAACTATCAATTTATCAGATTGTCTGTTGAATGTTATAGACACGCCTGGACATATGGATTATTTGCCAAATTTAATAAAAATTTTATGCTATGTATATTGGTACAAATACGTAGATAATGTATTTTATTAGAAATATAGGCAGAAATAGCAGTATATATAGTTGATGCTAGCGTTGGATGTTTTGAGTCAACGCTTGGAATAGACAAACAATCTGAAAATGTATGTTTTAAAGCTTATCAAACAAATCAATCCACACTATCCACTCATATAATGCTTGCTAAAGCCTTCGGTGTACAGAATATTATCATTTTACTCAATAAAATGGATGCTGTACAGCCTCCTATATATTATTGTTTTTATACTAATAGTTGATAATATAGATCAATTATAGTAAAGATAGATTTGATTCGATATGCTCTGTAATGAAAAAATACTTATACAAGTATCAGTATAAAGTATTTATTACTTTTTTAATAATTAGCATGAGCCACTCGCAGTATAAGTAATAGAATTATTTCAGCAATTATTTGATTAATGTATAATAGTTACATTTTTAATTAAAATACAATCTCTGTTTTTTTCGAAAATTTTATATAGTTGAAATAATTGCAATATTTCACGAATTCGAAGAGGTGGGGTATATTTGTTAAAAGCTCTGTAAGTATTTAAACTAAAAAGACTCTACTTTTTTATATAAAATTTTTTAATAAGTAAAAGGTGTATTTATGTAGTTAGTGGCATGAATGTAGCACCTTGTCAAATATATCAAGCTCATGCTCTTTTGTCATCATTTATTAGCTTATTTATTCGGGGCATTTCATTATATTCTATTAATACAATTTCCCCAAGCATTTCTCGCAGGTTCTATGATTTTCTTAATTTTTTTTTGATATATTAAGTTGGTATGTTCCCGGAATAATGTCGTAAATTTTTGATGATACTCATATCTCACAGTCGCTTTAATATAGTTATAATTATAATGAAATCTTTGTGATAATAATATCTCCATTTATTTTAAAAAGGTATACTATTTAAGTTAAATTATTAATATTTTGGAGCATATAGTCACACCATCTACTTTTGAAAATATTTCAAATTTAAATTAAACGATTATTTAGTCTTCATATACTAAAGAGTTCTTTTATATGCATTTTCTTGCTCTCACTCTATTTCTATAGAATAGATTTTTATTATTTTAAAATTTAATTAATATTTTCGACTTAACTTCTACAACTACCACCCCAAATAAACAGTTAAATAGCTAAATGTCATTAGTAGAAAATATCATGAAAATAAGATCCTAAGAAAATCATATCAGCTGGTATTATGTAAAATAAGGCAGTTGTAAGGATATTTTGAATTCAGGCATTTAACATATCAATATGAGGACCGATTGTTTTAAAAGTTATCTTTTGGAGGTAATTCATATCAATTTGTATTTTATAAAATAAATCTGTTGTAAGGATATTTTAAGTTAGACGATTGATATATCTATATTAAGATCGATTGTTTTAAAGTTGTCTTTTGGAGGTAATATTGCACACAATTATTTACATGCATTTTAGAATTGTAGTGATTCTTTTCTTCTGTTACTCTGTAAATTAAAGGTGGCGTGATCTGATATTTATGATTTAATAAGACGAAATTTGGCCATGCAATCGACACAAAATATATGACGATAAATAATTGATATTTTAAGATTTATAATGTTTCTAGTTTCCAATTATGAAACTTTTTGCATTAACTTAAAAATAGAATGTATCATATATATATAATGTTGTTTTAAATTTTTCATTTAAATTTTGGTCTTATTCTGAAGCTCGATATTATGCTTACAAAGCTGGGAAAATGATTTCCTGTTCAATCAGACTTTGTCACTCCTTTAGATTTGAAATGAATGTTATTAATCTTGAATACGATTGGTCGAAGTGTGTAAAGTGTCAGATGATTTTTTTTTCAAATTATCGAATAAATAATTTCAATTGGCTTTTGTTGATTTTTTTTTAATTCTTCACCGATAAAATGCTTAGAGAACACATGAGACGTAATACACTTTGCATAAAGTTTTAAGTCAATATCATTTTAATATTTTTTCACGAAGCTCAGTTTTTGAATTTTTCCTTAAATACATTTCCCAAAATTATATATGTAGAATTAAATCTAATGTTGTGGTTCTTTTTAAAAGCATCGTAAGTCACAATTTTATAATCGATAATAATAGATCCATCCTAAAAATTCCTTTTATTATTTCAATAGCTTTTCGGTAACTAATCTGCAACTTGTCGTACATCAAAACAAAATCATATTAGAGGAATGACCATGAATTGTATATAATTGCCAAAACTCATTACAATGACTTTAAAAGTTCCATTACTAATCCAGGTATCTTTAAAATGCTATAAATTCTTTAGTGTGCAAAAAACTACTACTATCTTATATCATATTATCGTAAGAGCCTGAATCAAATAGGCAAAAGTTATTGTTTCATAGAGTCTATGGCATCACAAAGATTTTAACGTAAATTCATTTCTAAATTCGATTTCTTGGATTTTTTTATTTCTGTACATAGATTGTTTGAGGATAAGTAGGAATTAAGCAGCATTCCATATTTAAGCAGCATTCCATATTTAAGCAGCAGTATACTTTGCACATATAATTAAAGTACTTTCAGCCAAGTCTCTAAATTTTTTATAAGAACTTTTTTCATCTATATCGTCTTTTGATACAGCGTGGTTGTAAAAACCTGTCTTGTGAAAATGTTTTAAAACACCAACAAGGTTATTTGTAATCTTTCTCTGCACTCTTTAACTCATCATCTCCAATTTTAATATCATTCTTAAAGTAAAAGTAACCATAATAGAACAGCATATCTGTGTTTTCAGCCTAATCAATCTCTTTTTGGTGTTGCCACCCACTTTTGGTTAAATTTTAATTCCTCATCCTGTCGTCAATAATCGGCCACCGAAATTTTCTAACACTTTGCTGTTAAATTGACTCCTAAAATTAACATATTCACTTATTATTTTCTCGTGATTTTTCATATAATTTTTTAATAAAAATGTATATAATCTTTTGAAAAATTAAGTTACTTTTTATATGGCCAGTTATTATACATTCGTCGGTGTTATCATGCTGAATTAGTCTATTTTCGAATTCCAATCGTTTATTTATACCTAAAACATAAAAATAAATTAAATATATATATATTAGATGCTTTAATAAATTAAAAATGTTCATAAGACCAGAATTTTTACGATTTCTTCTTATATGGAATTGTTGTCAATGTTAGAAACAGGTCAAGTTTTTTGTAAAATCATAGCACAGTAGGTGACATTTAGATGGGCGCCTAAATGGGAATAGAGAGTGAGGTGCCCGCCATCCCATGCTACACCCGCATGCGCAGTTTTATATTGACTAAGTTTCTTAAGATTTTTTTTTAAATATTGAATAATTGCTCATTAATTCATATAAATAAAAAAGTTTAAGCAAATTATTTGTAAAAAATACAATTTTTCCATAAAAAAATTATCACATGTGTCCAAGACTCGAAAACGTCTGTGATTTTTGATCGCTTTAATTTCACTTTTTTAATTTCAAAAAGGGCAAGATCCAGATGTTAATACGAGAAAGAAGTGACGGATTATACTTTTTGAAAAATTTTTGTATTTTTTGAAGTAATGTATAAGTTTTGGTAATGGAAACACCGGTTTCTTCTATAGATTCTTCATCGGTCTAAATTTTGTAGGTATTTGAGAACTTTGTTCTCATAGTTTCGTCAATCAGTGCAGTTGGTTGGCGGATTAAGACTTCTTTTTCCTCTTGAAAATCTTCATCTTCACAATCGGAATTAAATACTCTAGCAGTAAAGTTTTCAATTATAAAAAATGCTTTTTGAAAACAATTTTATATTGTATAAATAGTAACGAGATCCCATGATTTTTAACAATAGCCATTGCATCTAAAACGTCCGGCAATTTTACAGATTGACAACCGAATTCAATTTGTGAAATTAAACTATTCATTAAATGCCTCGTATGAAAGCATTTAAAACTCTTAATGATTCTCTGGTCTAATAGTTGAAGCACACATGTTGTATTTGTTGGAAAAAACATTAGAAAAATGTTTGAAAGGTATAAATTCGGATGAGCTGGACAGTTATCAACGAATAAAAATACTTTTTGTTTGGTAATATAAATGTCTGTATTCAACTGAATTAGATAATCAGTGAAGATTCTAGATGTCATGCAAGCTTTTGAGCTCGATTTGTAGATTGTCGGAAATACTTTGACCCTGTTGAAGCATCGCAGCTTGACATATTTCCCTATAATCAAAGAGGTGCGTTTTTCTCTAGCCATGGAACAAATTAGAGCTTTTGTAATTGGTTTTTTTTTAATTTTTATTCCATTTTTGTTTTCTTCATTTGAGAAAACATAACCACGCTCTATCTTTAGATTAGCTAAAAAATAAAAAAATTATTTGACTCTTTCTTAATTCGTAAAATAGAGCTGTTTCAACCAAATTAAAAACATTATCAGGGCTCCAGCTTATAAAAATATTTCTTAGATGCAGTTTCCACTCCTCAACAACCGGTGAGTCAACGCTACTTGACTCACCACAAAATTTACTTTTATTTAAACCGGCCCGATTTCAAAATCCTCAAAACCAACCTGATGATCATTCTGATGTGTCACAAAACATGTTTTTAAAGCAAGATACTTTTTGTATAATATCTTCGGATGACAACTCCATATTATGGGCTCTCATCTGTTCAATCCAACTTTTTATTCGTTGGTCCACTTCAATATAGTTTCTTTTTCTTAACGTTTTTAAATTTGTTTCTATTAATCGTTCAGAACGAGCTTTTAAAATTTCATTGATTAAAATCCGATTCAATGATAATAAAGACTTTAGGTTGAGTGTTTAATTATTTTAACATTTCATCCTTTTTCGTTGATGACTGGTTCGTAATATTGTATAATTTCAAGCTTTACAGCAAGAGAACGGGCTTGTTTTTGATTTTTTAAGTGCCCAGAAGCCATAATTGGTACCAAAAACCTACTAAGTGCGCGCGAGCCACCAGTATTTTACTTTTTTTTGACAAAAATAAAACCTTAACTTAACATTCGATATTATATATTGCTTACTGTGTTTATTTAAACGAAAATATAAATTTATCGATTTTAAGAAACTTAAAATCAAGAAAATGAAAAAGGTGCGCACGACTCGTCACCTACTTTATAGGCACGCCATGCTTGCGTATGCTGAATTTAACAAAATCTTTAAATTTATTTTTAGAAGCGATTAATTATTCATTAAGAGATACTGGATTTTGTTTATTTTTCGTTTTCATCCTCATCGTGCCAGCGGAATATAAATTTAGTTGTATACTCAAATTCGTAAGGCTTTGTGTTCTTTTCTTTTGTTTTCAAGAACCGCTTCAGCACGATCCAAACATTTTCCACTTTCTAGGTGTGAAAATTGGAATTTTTTGATGAAATTTTCATCATGTATAACGACATGATGCTCATAACCAAAAAAATTGAAATTATTATATGCTTTTCATATATCCCAGTGGATTATTGAACCTGGTTAAATCCTGCGTTTGATGATGTGGTTAGTGTAATCTCACTTTGGTTTTCTACAAGTTCAATGGAAATGTTTTTTTGATCCATCGTTGATGCACTCTACACCGCCAAACGTCCTCATCGTCCTTAGAACTCTCCTATATCGTATTTTCTTCTTACAATGGCACTTTATCCAATTTGGCTGAGATTTCGAGCCCACCAGTAGTTGAAAATATGTCCCGATCAAATCATAGAACACAGATATCGACGAAAAATCTAGACCAGTCCGCACATGTTTGCAATGAATAAGCGAAATCATTCAACATGTTCGACTGTGGGTACTTATTGATAGTAGGTGCAGAAAAAGGGCGTTGTCACAAAGCTTCATTCGCAAATTGTTTAAAAAGTATCCCTTTCGATTTGAAATCATCTTATTGCAACTTTTTTTAAAACATCTGAACAATTCTTTATCGAATATCCTAAACTTCGATACTGGATAATTTTTCGTCCCTTCTGATCAGACAGGACATGAAGCTCTAGAGGAAAGTAAATTTTGCTTCTAAGGTATTCTTTTGTGCTCCAACAGTGGATATGTTTCCGATAGTCGTCGTATAATCGCATAATAGGGTTAAAATTAATAATAATATAAATATATGCGTGCGCATAGGTGTAGCAATCCTATACTTGGATTTGTCTGTTTTTCAATAATTTCATCTTATTGATGATTTTATAAATAAAAAAAATTCACAAAATTTAGACATTGATCATTTTCAAGAGCGTAGATTTCAGAAAATTTTCCTTTCCCGAGTATTGACCGGTGAAGGAAGGAATCGAGTATTATTTTATTTTTGGCTACATGCGTAATAAAACTTATTTTGGGTAAAAAAATTCTTTATATCATATGGTATAATTTAAAAAAATTTATACGACTATTTTAAATTACCAATAAACTTAAATTAATTCTTAATTAAACAATATGTAAAACTTGTGTTCGTTACGAAGACTTTGAGCGCAAATATATATTTTACGTAGAACCATATTAAGTACTTAAAATGCTTAAAACAAGAAAACTCTGTAGAATAAGTGCACGGAATTCTCAGGAGTTTATAGCAATGAAAAATTATTACACACGCAATGTATCAATAATTATTTAAACTAGTTTCCCACCCATATTTTTTGGAGCTGCTTCCAAAAAGTATAGATTGTAATTTTTTTTGGTAATTTCCTGCATATAATTTTTAACTTTCCCGACTTTTTCACATAACAACCCTGGCTGCTGTCATTTTTTATCGCAATAAGAAAATTTGTTTTCCTCTACTAAACTCTAATTTTTGCATAGCTTTTAAATATATATTTGCAGTCCGTATGTGCCTGACACAAATCTATAGCAAAAATCTCTATTAAATAGTCCTGCTGCATTTGAGGGTTAAATCAATCCCATTTCTCATTCTTTGTTAAGCATCCACATGATTTTAATTCACATTTTAACCCGTTATAGAGTTCCCAAAATAGAGTAATAATGGCATCAGATTAACATTTTCTAATGTAATAGACTTAGCCTTTCGTTTTTTGAAGTTCAGAAATAACATGATGGATCGGGAAAAATGCTTATGACCCGATATACGTTACATATGTCCTAAAATCTGAGTCTTTAAGGCATTCATCAGATAATCCAAGTTTCATAACCTTTCTCCTATGCATTAATCAAAATAGAAATCACATAAGTATACATTACTTTCTGACTCTTTCTCAAAGAATTAATGACGATTTTTAGAGATCGGCAATTATATTTTTTGGCGATTAATGCCCTATCGTTTGCTATAATGTTAACGAAATTATCGTATTATTTTGCACTTTTCTACTCAGCAAAACAAACATTAACGAAAATTTTTTTCTAGAAATATTTTTCTAGAAATAATACATAGTAGGAATAATTCCTTAGGGGGAAAATTCGAAGGTTTTGTCAGCTATATCTCAAGGTTTCCGGAATTTTTCAAATGATTCATTTAAGCGTTTTTTTGCAAATCTGATTATTAGGTTACTTGATAAATATCTGAAACCCATACAAACCTAAACGGTTCACCGAGTATTATTTAATATTACCTTCTATATTATTTCTTTTTTTTCGCATTCTGAATGTTTCAAAAATTATTTTTTTTTAGTAGCAGATTCGTAATCTTTATTCACTTTGTGTAAAGTGAATCACTGCGATCGTGCAGTATTGATTATTTTTTGAAAGATCTTTGACGTTTAGTTTAAAAAGCTTCGCACCTACGTCTTCGTTAGTAACAACATGATTATATATTTCAAACTGTGATTTTCTCAGTCCCACCAATCCAATCAGAAGTATAGACAACTTCCTTAATTACATATCTAATACTGTCTACCATATCTCAACTGGATTTTTTGTATAAAAATAAGCTTTATAAAGTATTTTAATTACTTCTCGTTATGTTAAATGCTTATATAAGATATCTCCTACTATGTAATAATGCGCACGCATTATGGAGGTTTTCGTAGGTTTATCCGTTTTTACTTCATCCTAAAATTCAGATTCATTTTGTAGACATTTAACGCAGGAATGAATTTGATTTAGAGTCATATGATGTATTAAAATATGTATAATAATGACTACGTGCGTATTTTTTTGCTATATATTTTATATATATAATAAATGTAAAAAGATTTATTTTTTAGTTATATCTGAATTTTTGATATATAAAGAATTAGTTTAGTATTGAAAACCTACAATCTTTTAAATAATTAGGGACGGGATATGCAGGAAAAAATGAGACACTAATATAATGTAAAGATAATCTCTAGATTCAATATCTTAGAAAAAGCCACGATAAAAATTTAATATAAAGAGAATAATTTTTCAAAGATAATACCTGAAAAGTCAGGTTTTTTATTAGCAAGATTCTAAATTAAGTTTTACAATTCCAAAACATAGTATTTACGTTTAAAGTGACCAAATTCCACGTATGAATGCACACAAAACTAATTTATAAGAAATATGGATCTTTATAATTTTTCTTTAGCTAAGGATAATTCTATAATCTTATTTTTGATTCCACAGCAAACAACCATTTCCACTCTGTTAAGAGCAATACTACTAATTAGAAGAACTTTAGTGATACTTACCCTAATAGTAAAGGGTAAAAATAGCGACACTTAGTTTGGTATTTTCTTTAATAAGAATTTTAATAAGTAATTAAAATTAATTTATAAAGAATATTATTTTTTATCTAATAATGGAACTGTTAGACTACTAAAAGTTATGCATTTAGCCATGGGATACAAATCTATTATACCAGTCTCATCTGTGAGTTCAAAAACACTGCGCATGGCAGGATAAACAAATTTTTAGAAGTCTATGTTTAATATCCAGCATGTACTTATTCGTTGTTAATATCGAATAAGTTTTTATAGGTATCTTTATCTATGAGTAAAAAAGTTTATAGCCACTATCAACCCTTATAATTTCTAAAAATCAAGTCATAATTATCTTAATGCATTATTTTAATATTTTTATCTTTCAAATATTTAATCTGTATATTATGTTTTATTGTGTAATTTTAAATAGGTAACTATTTTTCAAGCACAAATTTTTCGTTAAATAATCATATTTTATCTAAACTATTCTATTTTTAATGTTAAATCATTATTTTTAGTGCTTATTCGGTAAATATTTTCTACGTACGACTAGTTACATAAAAATAATTTTCTACTCCCTACTTATTTTTTAAATCTAAGATTAATTTCATTGTAATGTGATATTTTTATAAGGTCTTTTTAAAGATTAATTATAGTAAATTTCAATATTTGTAAGCTTTCCTTACATCACTTTAAATGAATTTTATAGTGACAGTAGTAAAACTCAGTCTTTTCGTCACATTATGAAATATATATCTATGCATCAAAAGCTACATATAATAGTGTGGAAGGTGATACATTATCACATACTCAGAAATTAAATTCCACAATAGAATATATATTAACTACAACATCTTTAGATTTTTTACAATTTAGGGGCTATATTTGTGATATTTAATCTATAAAAGTTGGTGTGAGCTGATTTTGCGCAATTCTTTTTATAAGGCAATATTTGCAATATAATGTTAGTTGTTATGTATATTAAATTCTGATCAAAGAAGATATTTTAAATATATTGCTTTTTTTATATTTAAATAAATTACTACATTGATCAAGATCTACCTAGATAATAGATACATAAATACATATTAATGGTATTACATTCAAACGATATGCTAATAATATATAGAAATCATATAGCTGTATGACTAACTTGATCTTGCTGCTTTGTCTATTTGCAAGTTTGGGCCGCGGTGAGATAACCCACTTTTTTACTTTATCTTCTAATACAGGAATGGCTCTATTTCATAACTTATTTTAATAATTTTACATCAAATGCTAAATATAAAATAAATATATGTCTTATGAATAATATTTTCAATCGTTGGCAGCATATTACTTGTCTCAATTAAATTATTTTTTTATTAGGATGATTCTTTTGAAATAATACCAATATCTGCAATTGGGGGAGTCAAATATAATAAATAAACCGACTGAGCCTCATTAAATGAATTGACAAGTTGGTATAATGGAAATTCCCTTATCGAATCATTAAGTAATTAAAATTGCTAATTGAACACTCATTCTTATGCTAATATATTCAAAGAAAAATATCATAAAACTATTGAATCTAGAATTTTGGAACAAATTTAAATGACAAAACACTATATATTACAATATATGACTATTATGTGGGTGAGTTTATTTATAGTTTATTATTAAAAATATTTTATGTTGAAATTATTTAGAAAAGGTGAATTGTGTGACGATTGTAGGTAAAATATTACAGGGTAGTCTATCCACTCATACCAAATTGTCAATATCTCCGTCTCATCAACTAGTCAGTGTTAAAGGTATTATCTGAAATAATTAATATTTGTAACATATTACAGAACTGTACCGTAACAATGATGAAAATACATCGTCCACATGCTTATTCTAATGATATTATTTCTATCAACGTTGCAAATTGTGATTTTGACCAACTCCGGTATATTTTTCTATCACTTTTATTTAATACTTCACCAACTCTAGACGTGGAGATGTGATGACACTTTCTGATCATCCATTGATTAGAAACTTCAAAATTATTTGTAGTGTTATTACAACAGATATCCCTCATCCATTAACTCCTGGAATGCATGTATATTTATTTTATATGAGTTTACTAAAATAACTTTGAATAATAATTTTAGGTGATTTTTCTTTCGTGTAATATTTCAACAAATGTTGCAGTTACGAAACTAATTCAGCAAACAACTAGAACAGGACCTAATAGAACATCCTAGGTAAATTTTTAAGATTTTGTTACCTTTTTAATCTTCAATTTAGAATTATTTGTCCTAATACACTTGCTAAAATAGAAATTACTTTTGAAAATGCATGTTGTGTTCAACCATTTGCAAATTGTAAGGCTCTTGGAAGATTTTGTCTAATGGCCCAATCTGGAATTGTTGCCATTGGGGTTGTCGATAATATTTTATAGTACACATTTTGTAGTTAGTTATGTTCTCATTTAAATGACTTTATATTTCAATAATTCACTTTATAGATGTAGAATATCAAAAAGCAATGCATTTAAGTAGCGTTTGCTGTGTAATACAATAAGTTGCGCATGGAATGCACTATTTAGAGTGGGGAGGAAAAAACTGTGCGTACGAGCCGTAAAGTACGCATGACACGTCAAATTAGGGCATGCGCTCGAAATAAAATATACTCTTAAACTAGTTAAATAAATGAGTTTTTACTTTATTGTTTTATATTCGCAGTCCTAATTATTTTTATATATATTTCTACTTATTACCTATCAAAATCTATTACACTACATTAAGTTAAGAGAAAATTGTAAAATAATCAAAAAGTAAATTTCACAAGTTTATTCTTTACTAAAATAATTATTCATTGGATTGTTTAAATTTCCGAATGTACTATTAAACAAAATCTAAAATTCTGAATCCTCTACTAGTGATAATAACACAGGCTTTCACTTTTTGCAGAACCTTCTTATTAATGATAAAGCATCTGAAGCTGCCATTTTTTATAAATTTAACTAATCAGTTCACTTAAGCAAGTTTCATTAATTATCTCGTGATAATTTGGATTTCAAAAGTGATATCATAGGATTCACATCTCACGTCACCTCTGAATTATTTTTGGCAGATAATTAAATCTTATTTAACATTTCACTTGGTTCTATCGGCATTCAAAAAATAGAAATTTTTTAAAGCAATTTTTGATAGTTCTACTTTCATTTCTTTCTAAAATTAAAAAAAACATGCAATCAAGATTATATGGTAGTTTTTATTTCGATATTTTTTATTAAACTTGTCTTAAATTTTCATATAATCATTTAAAACTGAATAATTTATTGATCAAGAGACTGTGATAAACAAAATTTTTTAAGAAAATTTAGTAGTTTTATGCTTGGGAGCATTATATTTTGATGAACACTACGATTATCAAAAAATAATAGTATTTTTATATTGGACTTTTTTAATTTAGAATTAAATGAGATAGATACTTTAGGAAGATCTCCAAGCGTTATAGCTAAATTCATAAGATATTGGGGTACTGTGATAAATCTTTCAGTTAACGCGGTTATTGATATTTTCCTAATATGCGTTTGGAGTTTCTCGCCTCTTATTTAACAAGCCAATAAGGTTTGTGACTATTTTTTTTATTGAAAAATAAGTATAATACAAAATTATAAATATTAAAAATACTTAGTCCTCGTTGATAATAAGGCCCATTTATATAGACGTTAAAAATGTCCTTTAAGTTACATGAATCAAATTTGTATTGACGGGTCACCCTTCCATGTCCTAAAAACCATTTTTTTAAATTCAAACTTTAGTTTCGTCCAAAATGTTATTTTTTGATGTTATATCTTTTTTTGAACCCTCTAAAAAACACTGGAATTTTTGTTGATTATTTATAAATTTCTTACTTAAATCCATTAGCTTTTTCTATAATATCTTGAGAGTATAATTGGGCGTTATTGAACCTTATGTTTTCAAACCATCCTTTTCTTTGAGAAATTAAATTTTTAATACTTTCCATTTTTTACGTTTTAAGATCATCAGGCAAAAAATCAGTTATAAGTGCTTTCCATTATGCCTCAGTTGATCATTTAAAATAGAAATTAACTAAGAAATATACTATAATCTTAACTTAATCGCCTTTAATCATAAACAGCCTGATAGACTTTTATTATATCAGCTTTCTGTATAATTATAAAATAGAATCTTTACAGGAGTTTACTTTAATTAACGTCCACTTATACAACGCGTGCGTTAAAGATTCAAATTTCAATAATAGAATTTAAGTAATAACTATATATTATCGAACAAATAAAATAAATGTTTATAAAGGTGGTATTATTTTGTAATTTCACATATGGCGGATTATTTAAACAGCGATGAATCAGTGCTGTAACCAGATACAAACATTTCCGAATAAATAAATCAACTTATAAATAGGAATAAACATCATGTTATCCAAAACCCGTCTAAAGGTTTCGGATCAAATAGGGAAGTTAACCATTATGTATAATAATAATGGAGAAGCTAATAAATTAATATTTAGATTGTTTTTTTTAAAAATTGCAGCCGTATCATATATTGTTTCAAACACAATCTCGTGACATCTAATGCGCATGCGCATTGATATAATTCTTTGTTGTAAATAAAGCGTGAATGTACATATTTAAGTCAATATGCTTTAAAAATTTTTAGTAACTGAACCATAAAGTAAGAAATTCGATAAAACTACAGCTGCTTATCTGTCTAACGCCAGAGTGTCAATCGTAAGCTATTTGAAGTAAGAGATAGTCGCTTCATTTTTATATAGATTAAGGTTTTCGCTGAGCGTTGCGCCAAGACCTCATGAAAGTGATTCTGATATATTACTATAGGTGCAAAGGGTCATAAAATTTCTATCAATAGTATCAATGAATAGATATGGGATAATAAATTTCTTCATAAATGAAGGTCGAGTGAGTGGAAAGATTTTAAAAATATATTTGATTTAATTAAACAGTAAATGTTTGTAATTAGGTATTAGAAATCAAATTTTACATTACGTCTAACACAAGAATTCATCACTCAAGTGGTCTTCAAGAAATCGCTAATAATGAAAAATATCTATTAAGTATATGTCTACTTGCTCCCAATTTTTTTCTATAATCGAAAATTTTTAATCAAGTGGAAAAGTATGTTATTAGGAAAAACCAGAAATGCACCAGTGTTAACATTTTAATTCAAAAAGAATTTACATCAAAAACCGGAAAATGATTGTTCATAAATAGATATAAATCTTACAATATTTATTTCAAAATCATTAATTATTATGTAATATTTAAATAAAAGAAGATTTACTTTCTGAATTGGTGAAATCATTATAAAAATTTATTCTATTACATCTAAATCTAATATCAGCCTATTTTTAATATTATTTCCACTTTCTTTCGTTAATAGTGTAAAAATTACTTTTTCTAGCTTATAAAATACAATTTGTAAATACATTAGATGTATATATTTGTAAAAATTGTTTTGCACAAATTATGATGAAAAAGAAGTTATTTAAGATAAAATTTGAGATTATCAGATTTAAAAATGGTTATGCTCGATAATGCACTATCGTTTTTATAAGCATGCGTTGTTTTTAGAAAAAAGTGTGTACGACGCATAAATCCAATATTTTTCTTTAAAAAATTGATGTTTTTTCGAAAAATTAATATCTTCGACATATATTTAACTAAAATTAACACATGGTTTTTGATTTTTTTACATATTTAATATTGATACATTAATTAATGAACGTACGAGCCGAAGTACTCACGACACGTCACCAACTTGATGTAATATGCGCACTGTGCCTTAATGAATCCGCATTTTGTTTTAATAGTTCATGGAGTTCCATGCTGATTAATCGAATAAATTTTGATACTACAACAGAATTATATTTAATGTCACATTATAATGCTATATTGAGCTTATTAGTAATTCGCCCATTACTGTAGAAGTTAAACTCCCAATAATTCTAATTTGGTAGTTTTAGAGGTAATCTTCACTCTATAATTTATTTGATATCGATTCATGACGTGAACTTTAGAGATGATAAAATCATGTATATATTATAATCATAATTTTTATATTTTTAGGACATCTTTGTGTGTGATTTTTTTTTATATTTAAAAATAAGAGTCATAATAAAAGATGTCAGATGTAATAAGCTAGTAATAAAACTACATCTCGTTATCTCAATGCATTTTTAGTTTTATGACGCATCAACTAACACCATTTCAGCATTTATATTCATTTATTGAGATATTTATTATTATAATTTTGCCAATATTCCCAATCATCAGCAATACATATAAGTGCATAGTTAATCAAACTACAAATTCTCTTTCGTTCACTCCCATGGCAGATATATGGTGATATTCGCGCGTGCCTTACTCCATGACTTGAAGAACTGAGATTTAATTCACACGTCATTCTTACATTACATGATTTTTTATCTCTTAATTCAAAATACGCAGGAACCTCTTGGTGTTTACATTAGATTTAATAAATCATGGAAATGAGACCAAGGATTACATAAATCTTTTATAAAAAAGTAAATATCTGTTTCCATATGGTAATTTCTGTATAAGAAATCCACTTAACTTATTTTAGTGATAATTTGTAATTATTTTTACTTCTCTAAAGTGCTTTATAAAAGTACCATAGTGAAATTGTAACAAAAGTTCATATAAAAATTAGAAAACTAATACGATGAGCTTGATGAGTTGGTAAAAAATCACGCTATTTTTTACACCACCCCAAAAATTTAAAATACGATGTTTATATCTTAAAAACATTTATATATAATATCGCAAGAGATATTTGACATTCATAAATAGTCTAGGGGTTGCCAATAAAAAGCTAACTTTTATAAAAAACCAATTTAAAAATATTAAATCAATTTCACAATTATCAATTTTTAATTTAAAAAAAATAACTATTAGTATAGTACATCAGATTATATTTCATATTTGTATAGTAGAAAAATCACTTTCTATGTCATTACAACAATAGTATATGATATAAATTATTATTTATAACAAATAATAGCAATAGCGAAAAAACATATTGTTTCTATTAAATCAAAAAAATTAAAAATAATGCTAAGTTATTTTTGTTAAATAGTAGTGTATAATGACAAAGAATACACTTTAAAATTTTTTTATAGAATTAAAAATAAATTCAATACATCAAGAAACCATTTCCATTTTTATTTATTAATAATTTTTTACGGTTTCATTTTGCATCAAGTGAAGTATGATAGCGCTTTTTGTTAATATTAAAAGGAAGATAATTGTATTTTATCATATGCTTAATAAACATATAAAAATATAATTTAGAAAAATACTAAATTACTTCTATTCTTTCCCCTCATTGTGATAAAAAATAATACCACAAAGTAGACAACAAGTATAGGCCAATAAACTGGTACATTAAATGTCTCAAAAAATGTACAAAAAAGTCCAATTGTTATTGATATAGATGTAGATAACCTTTAATAAAATAATTCTTTGGAATAAAAAACATCAGTTAAAATACCAAAAATAAAATTCTGGTAATTTTCTTATAAATGGTCTAAATTCTTCATCACTTATTGGCAGTTGTAAATCTCCCTCTAAACATAATATATTTATTTTTATACAATCCATCATATTATACCATCAGCAAATACAGGTGTTATTTTTGGAGAAATAAATCCAAGAAACAAATTCAAAATGAATATACCAAGAACATATGTAACAACATAAAATCCCTTCATTAAAAATATTTACATGAAATAAATATATATAATATATTAATAATATTTATATGAAATATTACAGGCCATACTATAATTCTTATTATATATAAAACTGCTAATACAGCACAAAACGACCATCTTTCTTTAGCATATGGAATTGTACTATCAATAAGGGCTCTTATTTTCTAGTGTAATATAAATTATTAATTTCTATTATAGAATATTAATTATCAACCAATAAATATATCCGTAAATGTCCTGGTTTAGTAACAAAACCTTCATCATCAATCATACCCAATGTGCAATTTCAGATATTTACGTAATCTGTCAACTTTTACATTGCGCATACATGAATATTGTTATATCGAATTATATTACTATTTATGTAATTATAAAATTATTTATTAATCAGCTGTGTTTAAATAATTATACTCATATGTTGAGTTCTTTCTAAATTTACTTAATTCTGAATTTTAAATTAGAAGATATAGCATCACTATGACGACGAAAGTTATCGATTCTATCCTGTAAGAAAATATTACTACCTTCCCACTTTAATTATATTTATATATTTGTAAAATAAAGTTATAGGATATAACATTATCTTAAAATTTGTCTTTTAAGATTATTTATCATACTAATCTTAGTATTATTGATTTAATTTTTTAAATTCAGTCAACTTTTAAATAAAAATTTTTTTTCTAAATTTTAAATAACTTCTTTCGTCAGAAAACTAATTGAATATCAAACAACATTTTTTTAATATTTAACATTATTATTCATCTCTTAACACAATAATTATTATAACATGGATAATCTTTTGTTAAAGCTTTAGTATAAAATCATCTAACAATCTTGATATTCCTCATTGAAAAAGATTCGTAAACTTTGTCGCTAGCTTTTCACTAATTATTTTTCGGTAAATGTCGTGAATTATCTTGTGAATTTATCAGAGAATTGTAGTTGCGTGTAATTTTCTAAATGTAAATAGGTAATTTATATATCTCATTTACTTATTAAATATGTTACATGACTTGTTAATATCGCTTGTTGCTCTACGCACTGGGTATGCGTAAAAATTTAGATATTTTTTAAATTGTAATTCTTATAAAATTTTATAAATAAAATTAATTTATAAGTTTTGCACTTTTCAATCGGTGTATAACAAATTTATGATGAAGTAGCAGAAACTTTGCCGAATATTTTCTGTTAAGTTAACTATATGTTTGTGCCTCGATACTCATTTTTTATTATATTTTATAAGAAAACAAACTCATTTAATGTATGATCCATATCTAATTATTAGTGAGATACGTTAAAATAATGATGTATAATTGTAAGAAATAAAAGTGCTGATCTGATTATCTTCCACTTTTCAATGAATGTTGAAAGACGCAAATATTATTTGAAACATACGTATTTGTGAACTAAAGTGCTCCTTCCCTCCTCAAGGTTCTATTGTGTCATGTTGTAGCGTAAACTTTGCGCACTGAAGTAATTATCGTTAATAAAATTACCTTCTCACAGCAAAAACAAATAAAAAGTGATTCGATGCAAAAAAATTCTCTACATTTTTAATACACTATGACGAGGAAACATACCATGACACAAGCAACTAACGATTTCGAAACTTTATTGTTTCAATAATCGCTGTATTCTTAATTTACATGTATAATTTTATAAAATCTTTTAGTTTTATCTAATTCACTCTTTGTGGGTGTATCAATAGATTTATGTCAATTATAATACGTTTACATTAATTCTAAATGAAATTTATCAACATTTCACTAAGCAATATTATAATACTGGAGTTAATTTGCCTAACAATGTACAACATTTTATGATCGAGCGTAGATGGAGACAATTCTGACTTCACACAGTAGCGCACGCATTAACATATAATAAACGTAGTGATTTTAATATATTTAACACAGCATATATTGGAATAAGATTTGTTTAGTCATATTTAATAATAAATGTCTCATTTTATTATTTTTCAACTATGAGAATTTAATCATTTATGTAAGTATGAGCAGTTAACACTACTGATACGCAGGAGAGGTGACCCCTCTCATTGTAAATTGGCACAATATACCTTATCAGTTAAGTTAATAAAATTCCCATAATTTCTGTCGGTACTCAGTTAATTTAATTCAATATAAATCAGAATCCAATAAATAATTATAGCTGCGACTTTATTCGTAACTAGAGGTGTATACACCACGTAACCATATTTAAATTTTAACTAAAGCATTCACAGTATCACAAAAAGTTTACCTTATATTTTATTGGCTCAAAAAAGGATTATTTCCTAGTAAAGTCTTGAGTTAATTTTTTAACAAAAAATTTTGATTTTTTAATTTTCTATTAGTCAATATATTATATAGATAACTTAATATATGAAAAAATTCAAAAACTTTTTACACAATTAGGAAATAATAAATCTCCCTCTAGACTTTATTGTTCATACTCGTAGCAGACTAGAGTGCTGAATAAAGTTTTAATTTTTTCTCAAATTCATACGTCTTTTAGTTTACAGTATTTTTCTCATACATTCTTAATATATTCAATTCATCGCCTATCAAACAATATTCTAGACAGTCAATAATAGTATGTCTAATTATTAAAGTGTTGTCATCTTTTCTATATGCTTGTTTTATTTCAGTGGTAGTAACAATAGATACTAAAAGAAAAATATGTGTTAATCACATTTTTTGATACCTACGACCATTTTGAATCGACTCGAAACATTTACTATGCATTCATAATATAAGTTTATAAATTAACTCAATACAGTATTAGAGTTATTATTATCATCTATCACCTTCTACATAAGAAGCCATTTTTTATTGTATTGAAAATTAAGTAATCATTAATTGCAATGTTTAAAGAAAAAGTCCTGGATAGCTCCCTCTTTGAGAAATAACCTCGCTTTGAAATCCAATATTTTCCTCGTTGCATTACTCAAGGAGTTTTTTATCTGGATTTAAGTGTGTCAAATAAGGATTTAAAAGAAACAATATTTAACTTCGGTTGCCACTTCTTGAGTATACGTGGAAGCCAATCCCGTCCAAATTTTGTAGGATGGTCCTTCTCTGTATCATACATGTGTAATCGACGTTTAGCTCCTGAGCCTGTATTAACTTCGATGAATAGACGACATTTGAATTTAATTGGTTGATTAGTGTATGTGGTTAAGAAAGTATGTGCTTTTTCCAGTTAAGTACCAACTTTAATAAAATCTTTATCGGGGATGAGTGAAGCTTAAGCACCAGGTTCTATTTCTCCAATGATTTTTATCCCTTGTATCGGTATAGAACAAGAAAAAGTAGTAAATAATTAACGGATTCATCGAAATAATTTTCTATGTTGTCAATTGTTTAAACATCCACTAATTGGTATCTTGTTTTTGGTACTAGTTTTGCATTGCTGGTTTTCGTCCGCATCTCCATATCCTGCATGCTTAGGTAATATGCCCTTTATACTACACTGGGAGTAATTAAGGTTGCTTTAGGGACGATATCTCGCCAGATACTCCTTGGAATTAAAGCGGCCGCATCACATGTGTAGTTATCCTATATTCAGTTTGTGTATGGGAATGTTTTTTACCTCTGAAATGACCCTTTTTCGCGTGTGGTAACTTTTTTTACTTTTGCTACTATTAGGGCTTCTTCATATGTAGAGTCTGCAGTCAACAAGGAATCTTGTTTGCTGTTCAAGTATAAATTAATTCCCGTGACGAACTTTTCTTTTAGTGCGTGGTCCAAAGCTTAATTTGTGCGTTGCTGCACGTAGTTTTTTTAGTTACGAGGTTAAACCCCTGGCGCAGCTTATTGGGCTATAAAGTTCAAGTTGGTCAGACTTGCTTCATTGAGCGCTGTAGGCACCGCAGCGCAGTATTTCGATCATCCAAACCACACGTCATCACACATCGACTTATTATTCTACGGTAGTGTGGGAATTTAACCCACTAAAAAAAAGCATCATTGTTTTTGAGATAGTAAGACCCCTACCCTATCCATCTATTGGAAGTTGGCTCCATGGCAATCACCTCAACAGAGGCAGAAATTTACTATCGTACCGTAGTGCATCAGCACTCGATTTCGCCCTCCCATCAGACTTCCTCCCACTACCAGCATGTACTATGATTTTTTATAGAAACATGCAATTACCATAGTGTTCCTACTAACTTCGGATTAAGGAATACGATAGACCGGAAACAGTAGGGCACCAGGATTCGAACTCATGACCTTGGAGTCATGAGTTCTAAGCCACCTGTCAGCTTTTTTGCTGCAGGTACTCGATACGAGAAATCCCCTATCGATTCATGGTATATTTGACTGATAGTCCAGAATTTAAAACGCTCAAGTATTAACAAGGTCTTTGATTTCTGTGCTCCTCAATTGTCTTTACTAATGTGTTGAAGGAAATGTTGATTGTCTTCTCTGGTTTTGCCTGATCAGTGATGGTGCGATGTCTATTCTTCCCAATAATCGTCAGCAGTAAGAGGACTCTGTCTTCTTTAGCGATGTCGTTGATGTTGACGTATTTGAGGAATCTGTCAAAGTAGTACGATTAGTCGTCAGAAGTAATGTCATATTTTCCTATCGTTCTATGAGTGTGTTTATCTGCCACCTCATCCTCGTCGCCAGTTGTATCCTCTAGTCTCATGCAGTATGGATAGACAACTAAAATTATAATAAAAAAGGATGTAAACTGAATTAATGTGTCAGCTTATATAGTATGGAGGATATTATTACCGACCACCGCCTTTAGCGAAATAATCGGAACAATGGGTGGTTTTAAGAGACGGTTCTTTAAAAATATGACTTTGTTCCGCAATTAGGCTCTAGCGTATTAGAGAAGTAGTGATATTGGTAGTTTTTTTGTGAAGGAGTCATTATCTTTATGGGTAAAAAATCGTTTTAACTGACAGTGAGCGTATAAAGTCGTAGATAGTACCAGTATAACTATTTTAACCTCCACATTACTACAAATAATCCATAAAGCGCATTTCCGACCTATCTTTTATATACCATATTGCCAAAAAACTCAACAATATAACAATTAGGATCATATTAGATTTTGTCTAAAGAAAGTTTGGAATTTATGTAGTATAATTTCTAGATTTATAATTTTTTATTTAGGGGCTTCTAATTTTTCGATATTCACAGTTCCAACATTTAACTGAATATTTATAAAAAAATTTTTGTATACACTACAATGATAATTCATTGTGATATAACCTTTGAATAGATTTGACTGACTTTTTAGAGATCTATCCCGTCAGAAAATTTTCAGCACGAAATAATTTAACTATATTTAGAATTTCTTGATATGAAATATCAAGAAATATTTAAAGATATCTTAATTTATGTTTACCTGTTGTAGGAAAACCAGCATTACTCTATTAATTTTGCATTTGGTCCGTTGTTTTATGGTAGGTTATATGAGAATTTCAATCCCAACTCTAAAGGTATTTTCTTTTAGATAAATTGCTTTGTTAAAAATTTCAAATAATTTTTCTTTATAGCTTTAAGGAGTCGGTTGAGCGTGCGCAGTAAAATATATTTTACCACTAATATTACGAGATGATGAAGCATCGAAACAATATGGCTAAGATATAGATCTTAAATTACCATGTAAAAGTGCTAAGAATATTACAAAATGTTATCTCCAACCTATAACATAATAAATTATTTTAAAAAGTTGTTTCATAAATAGTCCATTAAAGTCCATGTTTCCCCAATAAGTTTACTAAATTTAATGATTCCTTTATTCAAGACTTATAGTTTAAAAATAACTAGGAGTTCAGAAGTGATAACCTGAGTTGAAATAAAAATTATTACTACAAATTATTCACACATTTCTGGAGTTTTATAATTTGAGTACTTACCAAATAATAAATTAAAAACAAATCAAGTTCAAAAAACTCTAAATCTATTCGACCACATATTATAACAAAATTTATATTATACATACCCATAATAATATTAAGACAAGTATCTCCTATTTTTCCTTTATTTAGAGCGCACTAATAGTTTTAAAGTTATCTATACTTGGTCCCAAACAACATTAAAGTTAAAAATAGACATAATATCAACAAAATGTATATTAAATAACTAGTAATGAATGAATCGTTCAAAACAAAGATAACATTACTAATTTTAATAGTTATATCTACACTGTTTACGATATTTCGGTCAATTTTTCTAGGCAATAGTATATTAGCTCCATAATAAATTAACTCTATAATTTGTATTACACCTGTGTGAAATATTATCATCCTGATATGATTAAAATGCAAATAAAAATAACTAGATGGATGACAGAACAGGGTTACTATAACAATTCTTCGGATACATCATAAAAAGAGTAGAAAAATTTTTTGAAGGTATGATAGACATATAATTGAACTGCAAGTTACTTTTTTTATAGAATTACTTCAAAAAAGTTAGATCAATAATTCGAAACTATCTGGAATATTTACTTTGTAGATGTAGCTAAATTTTGATTCATTTTTAAATCGGACAATTAAATTTACTATTGTTTCTGGACATGAGGCAGTATAACAATAGGAAGATTGCCAAGTTGTCTTCTTAGTAGAAATTTATATACCAATTAACTTAAGAACAGTCATAAAATTTATCCGGTCACTGTGTTGAATAGGGACCATTATATATCCTTTATCTTAGAGTGCTCTTTTATAAAAAACATTAACGCTTTTTAGCGAAAAAGGAAAACTATATGTAAAAAAATATTTAAAATACATAAAAATTTAAAAAATTATTTCATGTCCAATTTATGTCGTACAACACGGTATTTTAATCCAGGCACATCTGTCTTTTTCTTTTTATATACAAGAACAAGACCATGTTCTTGCACTTGGCCATTCTCTCCAGGAATATACGCTTTAATGAGCTGTTCATCAGACAACCGTACAACAACACATCTTCTATTGCCAGAATTTGGTTTTTTGGGACGTAATTTTATAAGTTTAACAACAACACCTTTTCTGAATGGTGTTGTTATAAATTTATCCGGTATCTTTTTTGTGCGTTGTATGATGTATCTTTCAGGAGTGCGCATTTTTTTCAGTAAGGAAACTTTGTTTCGGTAACAATTCAAAATCATATTTTGATTTATTCTGTTTCCATACCTCAAGTCCAAGTTATTGTATGACGCGTTATTGTAAAAACTCTTTGATAATGAACGAAAAGGGAAATAAAATCTGGTCATCATAACTGGATGCCTGCGCATGACTTAGTAGTGTTAAACGTGTTTCCTTATTATTACCAATATTTTGTACACTTTATATTTTCTACTCACACAAAAAATAATTTATAAAAGTTAAAATTTTAAAATTTTAAAATTATTTTTCCTTCTTAATAAATAAAAAAACAGCATATGCGCGCATGCGTATATGCGTATATGTAAGCGCGTGATTTCTTTAACTTTTGTTATTACGAAATGTTTTGATGAGATTATTGCAATTTTTCCCTTTATTTAAAGTCTCTAAAACATACTTTTCTGTATGCTAACGACAAATTAATTTTTTTCTAGTGACCTGATCATTAATTAACAACACTGGTATTTTGATTCCTTGTCGATCTAAAGAGTAATTTTTAAATAAAGAAATGATTTCATTTTTTTTATAGCCTATTACAAATTAAAAAATCAGTGGCTAAGTGATTAATTACGTTTCACGAACTGTGACGTAAATTTTAAGGACATGGATACTCTACTTTCCTGCGTGCTTCCAGTTAAATTCCTCGAGTCGTATGCGTATGGAACTAAAGGTATTCTCGTTTTCTAATCGAGCAAATTATTATAATAAATATTAGATTAAATCAATATAATAAATATTAGATTAAATCAATATATTAAATATTAGATTAAATCTAATATTAAAGTCACTTAGTGAGGCTTAATTTTTTCAAAAAAAACCCAGACACAACGGAGATCAATTCTCTATCATTGAATGAAGAACGTTTTAAACATTGATCATATTAATTTTGGAATACACTTTTAACTCTACTTAATTTATGAAGCAATACACATAGCATTAGTTATTATATGGATGTTGAATATATGATTCAAATCCTCACTTTTTCATTTAATATTTTTATAACATGAAAATAGACAAATAGATATAATTTAGTTGAAAAAATGTTATTTTTATTTACTCTCAAATAAAAATAATTGTCTGATAAGCCCCATTTCAGACAAATGAATCATCTTTATAGACTAGGGTTTGTCAATCGCATGGTTGCAAGTTCATGTCTCATTGTGTAAAATTAATGCTGGAATTTTGTTAATATTAATCCAAAATTGGAGAGAAACAAGTATTGAATATTTCTATAAAAAGCCATAGACCATGTTGTTAATGGGAAGATTAGAATCTAGTGCTGATGCACCTGAGTAGAGGAAATAATATTTAGCCCTTTAATTCTTACAGAGCTAACGGCCGATAAATTCATAAGGTATGGGTGCTTGTCACCAGAAAATAATGATTCTAAGTGATATACACTTACACACTAATGCAGACTAATAAGACAAAGTGTGGTGGTGCGAAGTACCATGAGTAACTTCTTTAAGATTTCTTCAATGTTATACTGAGCAAATCTGACAAACTTCAACTCTGCAGGTTAATTATTGTGTCAAAAGTTTGAGGTTGTTAAGAAAGAAAAAAAATTTTATGAAAAAATGTAGGAATATTCTTTCAATAATTCAAGAAGAAAAATGGATCTTTAGTCGCTAAATTCTATTTCCAAACGTAATATGTGCCAGATTTATGTGGTTTTCAAAATTGCTACTACATAAACATTATTACAAGTAAGGCTCTTCTAGTATTATTTAATAGCAATACCATATTCAATCATAAATAATTTTATTTTTTAATATCTGTTATCTGTTAACGACTATAGTAAGTATAAAAAAATACAAATTGACTAGTTTCACTAACTCACTTACTGGAAAATGGTCAGGTGGCAAGTAGATAAGACTTACATGATTAATGCATAATGGCTACAATCTAGGTCGATTACTGACAGTTCAGAAATTTCTTTTCCTTAATCGTAATATCATTAAATTTTAATGATTTATCACGTAATTATATAAGAATTTATAAACAAACAAATGGCGTAGTTTCGACACCTTTACAAGATTAATTTTAAGTCTCACCCAAAAACCACAGAGCCTAGTTTTTGCAGAGATATGATTGCTTTGCGTTACAGGTTAGTACTCGCTAATTGTTCGGTGGCTAGTTCAAGCCTAGTTGCTGAATACTGTTTCCGCACTTTCATATCCCCATATCCGAACCTAGCCTAATCATAATAAGGATTGCATATTTCTACAAAAAATTGTAGACCATGCTGGTAGTGTAAGGAAGAATAGAATGAAGTGCTAATACACTAGGGTACGGAAGTTAATGTATAGTTCTTTCAGGTAATTTCTATCGAGCAAACGTTCGAGCTGTGGAAAGGGTAAGGATGTCGGTCTACTCAGAATGAGAACTTTTAGTGTGTTAAACTTCCATAATACCACAGCATAAAAAACCTGGTCATGCGAATTAGGATTATTATCTCTATTGCTTGACCTACAGCTTTCAGTGAAGCAATTCTGATTAGCTTTGACTTAACAGCCCAATTAACTGCGTAAAAAGCATAAAATTTTAACTAAAAAAAATATTTAAATGAGTATGACTAACTTGAGCTTCACAGGCCAATAAACTGCGTTAAAAGTATAACATATTTTCTACAAAAAATTAAATGACCAAGTCTAACTAACTTGAACTTCACATTTCAATAAGCTGCATCCAAAGTGTAATCTTTCAACTAAACAAAATATTTAAATGAGTATGACTAACTTGAGCTTCACAGGCTAATAAGCTGCGTAAAAAGTATAAAATTTTAACTAAAAAAATATTTAAATGAGTATGACTAACTTGAACTTCACAGGCTAATAAGCTGTGTAAAAAGTATAAAATTTTAACTAAAAAAATATTTAAATGAGTATGACTAACTTGAGCTTCACAGGCCAATAAGCTACATCAGAGGTGTAATCTTTTAAATAAAAAACTACTTTATTTCCAAATGAGATATAATTAGGGAGATTATGCTGAAATCATGACTATATAAGATAGACATTATGAATCATACTGATGGCTTTAGAACTATCATTAGGTACAGTAAAACACTGGTCTAATTTAATTTGGCCAGGTAAGAAGAAACATTGTCTTATTGAGTGACTCCATTTTCTCAAACACGCCAACTATAAATAACAACCAAGAAAGATAGGACTAGTGGATTGTACAGAATGAGACTTGTAAAAAGTTTAGACCGCTCAACACATTTTACCAAAGATTAACATACCAGATAATAGTGAAATTATGGTGAACAATTGAAACGTGTGGGACTCTATTTTTGGACTTATTGCATTTTTAGAACACATCTCATAAGCTCGGAAACCATATCCCAATAAGTGCCACCAGAGTTTTGACACAAAAAAAAACCAAAATAACTTTGGTACAGACTTTTAAGAAAAAATAATCATGGGTAAATCAATATATCAGTTATATTTTTGAGTGCTTTTTTGTTTATTTAAGCAAATAAATATCAACGTATAAAATTAATTCCCCTAGAGCCATAATGAGAATTTCACTATGTTGAAACCCACATTAAGGAAGGATAATAAGTGAGTAAATATTCAGACTTGAAAAAATTGCTACGAAAAATTTCAGGATATCCGAAACAATATCTACAATTAAATTTTAGATGTAAAATTTAATTTTTAAGTCTATAAAGACAAAAAGAATATATTGGGTGTTAACAGAACATTAATATCTCTTATGGTGGATTATAAATATTTATCCGCTAAGGAGCTGTTAAAAATTTTACCAAGTATAGGTATAAATACCTACTAATATTAATGTTAACTTAAAATATCTTTGGAAATCTGATTTTAAATAAAATTCTATTTAGCCAAAACAAGCACTACTTCACTTTAATTTTACATGTAAATAAAAGCACGGTACACACTAAACACAATTAAATTTGCTCATTTCAACAGTGATTATTATACATAATTGTTAAATTTACATTCAAACTTCACCAATATGTTACTAATACTTCATCCCAATCGTATTATACAATTAGTTGCTTAATTTTCAATCAGAAAATATATATTTTACCAAGAAATCTACCACAACTAATTGTCGAGTCAGTAAGATTTCACTGAGACGCATACAACGCATAATTATTACACTGCAAAAACACATACCTTTGGATTTAATGAGTATTTAAAAATTCTTTATATGCTGATCGACTTAAGTTATGTATCAATAATCCATCATATCACATTATTAAAAATCTTAGTATGAAATAAATATATGATGAAAGGTGGGTGCTTAACAGAATCTAGGAAGATTCTATAACTGCTTATATTTTTATGTTACTAAAGGAGATATAGTTGAAATATTAAATAATCAAATATTAAATAATTGTTTGAAAAAATCACCAATACTTAACATACATCTAGCATAATAATTTTATTTTACATGAAAAAATTACATGATAGTTTTTTATTCTAAGAAAATGAAATGGCGCATAGATGAGGGCAATATATAGAAAAAAGAAAATTTATCACAAATAAATATTAAGTCTAATGATTATCTACTTAATTTCCATGTTTCTAAACTCAGATTCCAACGAAAACTCATCTTCCTCTGTATCTTCTTCAGCTGACTCAACATCCGAAGATTCGTCGTTTTCGAATCCGTCGTATGAAATATTGTCAAGTTTTTTCCATTATTGTAGCAATCAACTGTCTCCCTTTCTTTCCAAGCATATTTCCTAAATTTTTTTTATAAATGAAAAATTTATTAAAAATTTTACCATCCATTAACAATGAAAAAGCAATTTTTCTTTCACGAATAGCCTCAACAATTGATTTAATAGTATTAAAGCTAAGTTCATTATATGTAATATCAAGTTTCTTTAAAAAATATAATTATTAAATATAACTAGCAAATATTAATAAATATAGAAGCAGGTTTACATTTATAGGGGATTTTGTCGACTTTAGTGCATTGGATAAATGTAATCCACCATCATCGCGCAAAAGACAATCTCCGAGGTCTAATTCTTTAAGATAATTCAACTTTTCAATTGAAAAACATAATGCTTTAGCCCCCAATCTCAGTAATAATATTATCATTTAGGTCAAAAATCTAAATAATCGTTTCAAACTATCAGATAATTTATTTTTAGCGTATTTATTGTTAGAGCGAGAGTCTAAAAAGTTCTATTAATATATTTTGAAAAGAATATGAAATAATCGTCAATGTAAAAAAAATTATATTTTTATTATCTATAAATGCGTGATTGTAAAGTATACTTTTAAAAAACTCATTCAAAATAAATACTCAATTATACTAAAAAATTAGCGGGTTATAATAACTAATGACAAAAATGCTTGTGTATATTTCTTTTGAAATTATCGCACACTACAGATGACTCCATAAAAATAATTTAGTTAACACGACATCAAGACTGTGACAAACAAATTTATTATTATTAGCAAGATAAATAGATTCCTGTATTTTTTTATGATATAATGAGCTCGCCTAATTTACGAAAAATCAGATTATTTTTATATTTTACAGTGTCGTCATAGTAAGATATATTTTTGTTTTATCGCGAGTTTGTAATAAATCATTTTTTCATGTTGGAAAAATAAATCTAGTTCTAATGTATATATCACACTTTTGTATCATTTTAAATTACCATGATACACAAACTACTCAGTTTAGTTGGTAGTCGTGCTATTATATATTTACTAATTACGTGAATATATGGTTGGAGTGATTGGATTCAAATAAGGGCACCCAGCGTCTTAAACTATCATTAATAAATCTATGTCGAATAAAAGTTTCAAGACAATATTAAAGTGTCATTTGTAATATAAGCAGGCTCTAGTTGGTATTTCGAACAACCATAACTATATCTATATAATCTAAGAAAATGGAAATAGTCATCTTACCTCTTGTACAAAAAAAATCATTAAATAGATTCCTTTCACGTAAATTATGTGATCTAAAAAATTCTCTATCTTCAATCTTTTCTTATGGTAAAATACAGATGACACAATCCTAAAATGATTTTGATTTTAAATATTCGATTTTGTACCATTCTAGAGGTACATGTAAAATAAATGATATAATTTGCTAAAATAGCTACTAATAAAAATAAAAATAAAAAAGCATGGGTGACTATGCACAACTAAGCTTGCCAGTACAATATAATAATATAATATAATAATTTAATTATATCAAATCAAATCAAATAAGTTGAGAGAAATAATCTGAGAGTAGAATTGTGTAATAGACAGTGAAAACGTAGTTTTATTTAATTTCACAAACACTAATTTACCCGCTTATTCTAAATGATTCTCATAAATTATTATTCGATATTTATAATTTTATTTTTTGCAAAAAAAATAGTTATAAGAAAATAAAAATTATCTCAGTATACTAGGGATAACTAAATTTTTGAAATGATTATTAAGGTTTAACATTAATAATATCAAGATAAAATTTTTAATTTTCCCGCTTTTTTACAAAGTCTTGTATTTAATAACCACATTATAATAAAAGAACCTAATAATAAATATCACATAATGTCAGTCAAACAAATAGTCTAATAAAAAATCATTGTTGTATATCAGTCAAATAAACAGATTGAGCGTGATAAGTAAATAATGCTGTTAGGAAACTAGAATTTCAATATAGAGAATTTGATAGGTAATAAAAAAATATGCAACCTCATAGTAGCTTTTAAATATTATGTAAAATTAGTTTTAAATAAATAATTGCAATTCAAAAGAATTTATTTTATTCTACCCCTAATATCAGAATTCATAAAAGGGAGTCCTAATCTCATTCCACGCACCAACTAGATGGATAAAGTGAAACAATACAGCCAGATCTAGTGCAGAAAAATAACATTCTTTAAGCTTCTAATAGTATACATACATAATATGGCTCAAGTGTTATTTATAGAAAATTAAAATTTCAAAATTCTTAATAAAAATGAATAAAATTCGCATCAGTTTACTGAAAATATCCTAAAATAGTTTTGTGATACCGTGAACCTAATTACACGCTTTCAAGTCCGTCATTTCATCTACTTTTTAAATATATCAAACAGAAGTATATATATATATATATATATAGGAGCGCTGTAGTAACTTCTAACCTTTTTTAAAGAATTATGAACGATACAGTCGACAAAGAATCTTGAAATTAAGGAGATAGCGAAATAACAACGACAATATGGGAGCATATTAGAGCAAAATTATTTGTTCCCCCGGCATGATAATTTTAACTCTAACGTAGAGAATAACACTAGTTAGATTTTATTATATGTTTGGAGTTATAAAAAATGATTGTAGAGAATTTTTAAAATCAAACCCTAAAACTAATTACAGATATTATTTTGGGACGCTGATATAATTTGTATATAATTCGACACATTAAGTTGATAAAGCAGACAAATTTCGATTTCACAACATATACGTGGCACCTTAATTCGATTCTCACTAAAAGAGGAGGTAAATTACAGATTAGGATAATTTAAATATGCTGATAAATGTATATTTCATTATTAAAAAGATAAATTCTATAATAATAGTAGTAATTATTATGAAATATTAGTGAAGTAAAAAGACTTTTTACAAGTGTATAAAATTGCCCAATGCTACTAAAAATATCAAAATATAGGAGCTTATAGCCATTTTTAAATTTAATTCTACCAGAAACGTTATACGAGCATTTCATGGCAACTATTTATAGAAGAATATATTAATTATATTTCTTCTATAAATAGAACACTTGAATACACAGTATGCTTATTCGTACAACGAATAAAAAATGAATTAAAAAGATATTTACCATAAAATTAAAAAACTATACAATTAGAACTAAAACGATAAAATTGATTTGAGATGCCAATTACCAAAGACTAGCACTGAGCATGTGATCTATTTAATCAATCTTAAATTAAAAAATTATATGAATCAACCAGGATAAAATATCTACTTTTATGATTTAATAAAATCATTTAAATATAAAAATATCTACTTTTATGATTTAATAAAATCATTTAAATATAAAAATATCTACTTTTATGATTTAATAAAATCATTTAAATATAAAAATATCTACTTTTATGATTTAATAAAATCATTTAAATATAAAAATACATTAAATTTGCCAATAACAATATATTACATAAGTTAATAAAAAATACCGATATTGATGGATTTTTAACGAGTGATAAACACAACTCACTAACACCTTTGTGTTGAATTCCATTCTGTGGTATTCTTAATACTTTAAGTGAATCAATACACTATATAATTTAAATAAATATATATATTATAAATTATATAAAAAAGAAAATATGAATTACAGCCAAAATCTTGCTAATATTTTTCGCTCCTTCATCTTCAAGTCTATTACGACCACAATGTAATTCTACCAACCTTAATGGATGATCGCTATTCTTCTGACTACACTCTATAAGTGCATCTGATAACAACTTTATTAAAAAGATATTAGAATATATTTCTCACAATTATTACACATCATCAAATATGATTACTTCACTACCAAGGGACCCCAACCCATTGTTATTAAGTACAAGAACTTTTAGATGATATGAATTTGATAGAAAGTGTTTTAGAGCTCTCATACCATGCGGTCCAAAAGCATTATCACTCAAATCAAGTGTTTCGATTTTCGCTTTAGATTTAAGTACAGAATTAAAAATGCATTCCTACACAACAAAATAATATATATTTATATTTTGTTGTAATAAATATATATTTATTTCAAGTATATACCAATGCTTTAGGTATTTCATATTTATCTCTTCCTGTAAATAAATCACTCATATATATTTTCTACAAAAATATATATGTCTATTATTTATGATAAAATAGAAAATATTTAATATCTATATACCCTTAGAGAGGATTTTGTTTCAAGTGATTTTGCTATAGATTCTGCAGCCACAACACCTAGGCTACTTCCACTCAACTTTAAAGAATATAAATTTTCACATTTTTCTATTAAATTTGCAATTTCTCTAACTAATAATTATTTAAAAAATTAATTCCTTTTGAAAAAAAATATTACCATCATCTGCTGTATTCCATTTTAACCCATGATTCTCAAATATTAATTCACTTTGCTGATCCATTTCCTAATTTTGCTAAACGCAAAAAATAAAGCACTTTTTATAGATCACGTGGCAAATTAGCTTTATTTTCCTAATCCGTTTTACATTCTATAGCTTGTAACCAAATATTTGTCTCAATAATTATTCTATATTTGTATTAATAATTTTATAGAACTTACACTTGCTTATGACGAGTTTTTAATGCTATTAAAAATCATTGAAAAACGAATTTTTGATAATTTGACTATTAAATTTGTATTTTTAAAATATTTTCAAAATTTAAAATATAAATATATATTGTTACGACTGTGATATTTAATATTTAAATTATTTTGACTACTAATACTATATCGTTAATTGTCGGTATTTTGTCGTCTCTTTGTTTGTATTGGAATATGCCTTATTTCGTTAAAGAAATAATTATATAATTTTTTGAGATTTCAACTTTTTTACACTCTGGTTGTTTTATAATTGAGTAAAACTTTATTGTTAATAAAGCTTGAGCTTTATTCTGTGGTTGAAAAGGGCAAGAGTGATGAAATTTTTTTTTCACTTAAGTAATCAAAAAAAATGAATTACATGTTAACTTAAAAAATTCACAGAGGCTTACTTTACTATTTTACCCAAGTAAAAATTTGTAGACTTTGAAATTTGCCATAATTAGTCATTTGCGATGACGAATTATGTTCACTAAATAAAAATATAAAGAGTTTTATATCAATGTTATGTTTATGTTAGTCAGTTTTATTATAACTTTAAAATGTTTACGATTATTGATAAATAAGTTTATGTAAAACTAACTAAAATATCCCCTATACGATATTATTATCATAATGATAATGTGATATATTCAAGAAAAATGTAAAAGATATCGAGCAGAATGTTTATCAGTGTGAGTTATTGTTCTCTAATCGTTCAGTTGCTAGTTTGAAGTCAATTTTCGGTCAGAGCTTCCTATCTTTTGTATTTCTCAATCAAAAGTTTTACGAAACTTTGAGGTTATAGCTTGCTTCTATATAAAATTGTAGATCATACTGGTTGTGAGAAGAATCACCGATAAGAAGGTGAAATCTAATGATGATTGACCTGCCAAAGTAAGTAAATATCTGCTGCCTTGCCAATATTAATTATGTGCAGCCAACTTCAGAGATTTTTTGATAGGTGGCTATCTTTTCTGGTCGAATATGTTTCGTAGGTTGAAATCCCATACTACCACGACACAATAATAATCTCAATGTTTGAACTATAACCTATGTTAAATTACTCTGCTGGATTCCCTATAGCTTTAAATGTGGCGATTTTGACAAAATTGATTGCACAATCTAGTAAGCTACGCAAAAGGTTTAACTTATAATGAAAGTTTAATATAAATCGAGAAAAATTTATTATTCACGTAATAGACTTAAAAAAATAATGTGAGTTGCCACAAAATGAGGCTAGAAACAAAATTGTTGCAATCAGTTTAAATTAGACCCAAACTAAGTTCTTGTGTTATCGTCATTCGTTATAAATTAGTATATGCGCGAGCACTTTAGATATACGTTTACTGATTGTTGGTTTGTTTACGTGTGTCTATTCCTCCAGCACGGCACTAGTCTTTCACACTTGTGACAGGAGCGATATTTTAACCAGCGAACATGGTTATTTGCGGTGGAAAATATGATATAGACCATAAAAGAATTGTTAGCTACGTTTGTGCTATGAATTACAAACGCGTCAATCACTAAATTTATATGTGATATCATTTGATAATACACTCCTCGAATCTTACATGAAAGATTCATCTTTTACTTTTGAGTTCTATAAATTATTTCATTTAATAAAGAGCTGGAAAACAAATAGTACAACGCGGTTTTGCAGGAGAGGCTGACAGTAATTATGGTCTTGAGATCGTTACAGTTAAACTTTCTTGAGAAGATTAGAGAGCGCTTCCAGATCTACTAGATGTATAATAATAAAGAAATTGCTGCTAGAGTAACGTATTCAACCGTGCCGTTCTCACTCATTATTCTAAAAAAGCATATGTAAATCGTGTAGCATAATTACCGTCAATATAGTTTATAAGAATAATCATGCTTACTAAATATATTTTTGGTAATTAATGTTTCAAATAGTTAAATTATCATTGAAAGTAATTTTATGAAGAATAAACTTATTATTTTGTAAACAATACTTTGCATGGTGAAGAGATAGATGCAAGTGATAAAAATACCGAGAGGAGTGTAGAAATGTTTATGAAATATAATCAACGCATGTCTTGCAAGGGTCGAGTTAGCTGTGATAGTCATACCATTAAATTTGACGATGAACCAATCAAACAAATATTTCGTCGCCTATTCGAGAAAATGAAGCTGTTTGTAAGAAGCAAAGTCTAAAAAATCTTTAAAACAGGTATCATAAACAAGACATCCAGTCCATGGGTAAGCCTACTAGTACTTGTTAAGAAAAAGGACAATAACTAGAGAATTTGTGCGGATTGCGTTAAATTGAACAAAAATGCGAATAAAAATGATCTCGTCTTGCTAACCATGTCAGAAACGTTGGATCAACTTCTACAAGCTTGTCACTTCTCCACATTAGATTTGAAATCTTGATATTGGTAGATTGCATTAAATGAACAGGATACAGAGAGAAGAGCCTTCACCACACCTTTTGGAATCTATCAATTTAATGTGCTACCTATTGGGTAAACCAATCCTCCTGCTATTTTCCAACATACAATGCAAAAACTCTTCATCGGACTTGACTGCCTATAATCGGCTGGTGTATTTTCGCTGGCGTGTGCGCGAAAAAATAATAAATCGTAAAAAATAACATTACATTTCCTTTAAATTTAGTTATTTTATATCAATACTGAAATATTTTATTGCATGTGGTAAAAATCTACGATGATTAATTTATTTTAACGCCTTATATCGTTTATGTTATGATTTAAGGAAATATAAATCATAATATTCGTCACGATTTATACATATGTTTTTTTCATTTTTAAATCCTTTTTTTTATCAATTGATATAATATTTGGACTAAACATTTGATGGCGAATCTCTCACTGAGTGTTATTCTGCATGTCTTTTAATTTATAAATTAATGTCATTGATGAAATGTATGTGTAAGTGAGAATGATATAGATTCAAAAAATTTGGCGTCAAATCTATATCATTCATGACACGAATGTAAGCTTTTTAAGACTCATTGGGATACTTGGTAGACTTTAATTTCTTTTTAAAATAGTGTATAAAGTTATTTAAATGGACTTTTCCCCATTTTCGAAAGATAATTTAAATTTAAGAATTTTTTTGGCATTTTCTGGAGGAACAAAAGTCAGATAATGGAAACATTTAATCAATAGCCTAAAATCAACATTTCGGCAATAAATTTTGGAATACTCTTTTTTTTGATTCTTCCGCCAAATACACTGTCCAATGTGAAATATACAAAAGTAGATAGATGTATCTTATTTAAAAGCAATATAACGCTGTATTTCAAAGTCAACAACTAGGAACTTTTAATAAAAACTTTTTCATTAAGAATTGATAACATAGTTGAATATAATTTTTTGACTGATTTTTCATTAATATATAAAGTAATGGTTCATGTTGCTCAAAAACTTTACCATATATTATATACAACTGACTAACTTCTCTTGGCGATACTTTAAATATACCGTCTTTAATCCACAACTTTGGGTTTTTTAGATTTGTATCAGTTGAAAAAAATAATAAAACGATTAGGATCATTTGATCCTCAATCGTGCAAACAAAAATTTTTCGCTTCTAAAAGATGTAACACCCATTTTAATTAAATTTGTTTCATCGTTAATTGAAATAGATTTCTCAAAAATATGATATATTTCCATTTTCTTTAAGAGGGGTAGATTATTAATATTTTCTTCTTTTGTAACGAAAGAGAAAATTTTACTACTTTGGTACGATGTAGTAAAATTTTAGATATACTTTTAAATATATCGTTAAGTACGACTTGATGAATATCATCTTCTTATATTATTATGATTATGAAAACTTATTTGTCGTTAATTTCCAAAATATTATTAGCTAGATAAGTGATCAATCTTCCTTTGCATTTACGAATATAGCACCTCCAGTATTAAAATTTATTAGTAGCAGTAATTTACGTAAGAAAAAACATTGTAAAGAATCTTTTATTTCAGTGTTTAAAACTTTATAATTCAATTTTGGGATTACAAATGTACATGATTTAATAAGGAAACAGCAAAAGAATTAAAAGCACACAAAAAGTGATTTACTAGAATCGCGCATGCGAAACAGATAGGGGGGAATTTGCCCCATGTCGTTGAACAATACTTCTGCTATTTTGCAACAGACGATGCAAAAACCCTTTAATGAATTGAATGGTATTGACTGCCTAATTTATTTGGATGATAAAGTTCTCAAAAAGAGAAAAAGAGCATCCTATTTAATTACAAAGAGTATTAAATTGAATATAGAAATATTTTTTAAAAAATATTGATGTTTATGAAAACATCAATATCGTACTTGGGCTATATTATTTCAAAGAAATAAATTCTAAGAGATTCAAAAAAGATAAAAAAGATTTCTTTTTTTCGATAACTATCCAGCATAAAAGAACTTTTAACATTTATAGGCTTGGGAAATAAATATAGACATTACATACAAATAGTTGCTGAAATAATTCGCTACTTAGCAAATTATCTCAAGAAAACACAGCATTAGACTGGAATGCCCAATCTAATATGGCTTTTGAAAAATTAAAGAAATAGCTTAGTTCACCACCTATTTTAAAGTTACCAAATTTTGATCATCCTTTAGAACTTTTTATCTGATGCATCCGATAAAGTGATTGGTGTAGTACTAACAAACGAATCAACGGAAGAGATCAAGTCATTTGTTGTGGAAGCTGACGACTCAATGGAGCTGAAACAACTTATTCAGTCATCGAAAAAGAGTGTCAAGCTAACATATAATATAGGCATTACTTTTTTGATAATAAATGTAGAGTACGAACAATCCATAACTAACGAAGATGTATCAATTCACTTCAAGAAACGCATAATAGACTTGCTAGATGGATCTCTATTTTTGCAAGAGTATGATTTTTACATCATATATAGACCAAATAAAAACTGTAATGCTGATTGTATGTCAAGAATACCCAGTGAAGTAACCTTGGATAATATCACGCTTATGGATAATAATTCAAAAGGAGAAATCAGTAAAGACAGAGTGGTTAAACATCACAAGCAAGATAAAAATCTAAGGGAGTTAAAGCTGTAACAGGAAAGGACGAAAATAAAGATGACCACGAGAGGGACACTTTTGATTATTAATGATGTCTAAAGGCCTTGTCAAACGCCTATTGGATTGATTCAACAACTATTTGTACCTAGAATGTTAATAGAAAAAGTCATTTCGAAAACTCATCATGAATGCGGTCACTTTTGTTATTTTAAAACAGTCGAAATAACTAGAGAAAGATTTTACTGCCCGGATATTAAATGAAATCGCTGACTACATCGAGTGGTATGATTCCTTTTATCGCACCAAAGGGAGTTGTGTACTTCATTTGGCTGCTACAAAACCATTAGAGATTTTACAGTGGGATATGACCTGGCCTTTGTAAGAGGATATACGTGGTAAACGATATATCCTAATTATTTATGATATGTTTTCTTTATGTGCGAAAGCTTTCTACCTCCGATCAATAGATAGTCCAACCATCTCCAAAATACTCACTGACGAGATCATATGTCGATTCGGTATCCCCAAACAAATTTATTCAGATAACAACTCAAAGTTCGTATCGAAAATAATTTAAAATTTGTGAAAAACATTTTGAAGTACCCGTAGGAACACTACCCTTTATCTACCTCAAGGAAATGATAGAGTAGAAAGGATGGATGGCTCTCTCAAGAAAATGCTAATAAAAAAGCTTTTTATAACAACTCTGAAAGGGAGACAATTTTACCAAAACATCTTGTTTTATTGCTAATGCGCAACTCGTTCATAGACTGGATACTCCACTTTTAAAGTCATGACTAGTCGGTCTCCATAAACTCACGTTAACACTATTTTCGATTATGCAAATGATGCTTAAACTGAAACAGGCAATAATTAAAACACATTTGTTAATACAATGAATAAAAATTTTGATAACATTTTTAATGATGCAAAAATATGGCTAGATGCATCAAAAAGCACTCAGGATAAATACCACAAAAAAAACGAATATAAGAACGGACAGCTAGTTAGGTTGAGAAAGTATAAAAGAAAGAAAACTTTTCTACTATCTAGACGACACCATTCTGAATAGTGGATCGAAACAGGTACCGTAAGCTAAAAAGTTGAATGTTCGAAAGGTGAAAGTATGATTTTGAACTATATTAAAAAAATTTTGTTTATTTCAAACAAAAGTTACAGCCTGGAATTCTTCGACACTACTTAAAAACTATGGCACTTACCAAATGAACTGAAAATGAAAACCATGCTGACGATAACAGAGACGGCTGTAATGGTCATAACTTCGATCTTGTTGAGCAGTGCCTAGAAACCCCCAAAAGAAACAAACTACTTACAGAATACTTTGATGATTACATCGTAAATTAAAGAGGGGAATGTTATGGATAAATATATGCGCGGACATTTTATTGATCTGCGTACTCGTAAATTTGTCTAAAAATATTGCTAGTCTCTCAGAGTAACTTTACTTGAACATTTATTTCAAATTTTCCTATGCATAGTTTTCATCGGTAAAAAAATCATTAATTTGAAAATAATAAAAATTCAGTATGAATCCTCTTTCAAATCTAGTCAATTATTTTTCATTAATTTTCAGCTATAGCACTAATGAAATAAATTTTTCTAAATAAAGAATGATATATTAAACTACCTAACAACTGTGATACTTTAAAAGTTCATATTTATAATTATAAAAAATTGTATTAAATAAACGAAAGATCGTAAAAATACGTATAATTGCTATCTCATAAAAAAAAAAGTATTATTTCAACGACTCGTTACGAAAAAGTACGATTACATTTATATATTTTAAAGGCTCATTATGATCATAAATTTATGTTAACTTTACTTATAATATCATAATAAAATTATTTTTTATAAAAATTAAATTTTTATATAAAATTATACTTGTAGATAACTCCTATTATCCGACGTTATATAAGTAAAAGCATGGTTAAAAATTAATTAAAATATATATTAAATATAATTATTATATAACAAATTCTATAGAAAATAAGTAATATTATTTTCTAAAAAAAAATCAAAATATTTCTAAATATATAAATATCTCAGATAGCATACTTTAGCCGATTCTATATCATAAACATAGATAATTACAATATAAATGATAAAAAAATAATACTTTACTCACCTACCCATATATCGAATAAAATCGTTTATTTTAGTCGTTTTATAATCTTGAATTGTAAGTTTTCTATTGTCTATTGGCCTACGAATGGATTACGGGGATATCTCGAGAGATTTTTGTATATATAATTTTATAATTATTAATAATAAAGAAACAGAGATTAATCAAAGTACGTGTAATCCAGTGTGATTAGGTTGCTACTACTTGAGAGAAAAAATGCCCAACCTTTTCAGCTGCCTTACCTCTCCTGAGATGAGAGAAGCAGATGAAATATCTAAAATGATAGAAAGGAAATTAAAGAAAGAACAAAAAAAGTTTGTATTAGAATATAAATTGTTATTATTAGGTAACTTGATAGAATTATAGCTACAATATAATATATATAATTAATTTTTAAATTACTTTGTGTAAGGTTGTGGTGAATCTGGGAAGAGTACATTTATAAAACAAATGAAAATTATACACGGTAGTGGTTTTCCTGAAAGTGAAGCAAAAAATTTTATTGGATGTATTCAACAAAATGTTTTAACAGCTACAAAAATTATCAATAAGATAATGATGGATCTTGGTGGGG
>NW_027255082.1:0-30000 GCF_042242105.1 Pempheris klunzingeri
CAATAAGATGATGCACATGGTTAAATAGATGAATTGATGATGGACAGGTGGAAACAGTCTGATTGGTCGGAGCCGTGTGATGTCACTCACATGATGTTGGCCTTGTGGACGGCGGTCACGCTGTTTCTCTGGTTGTTTCTGGCGTACTCGAAGGCGTACTCCGCGATGCGCCTGCTGGCGTTCTCCGTGATCAGTTTGATGCTCTGAACGACGCCGTCGACAATCTGCAACAAGACGGGACGGAGCGTCAGGGCGAGCACAGAATCATGGGAAATCTGATCGAGGTAAAGAGACAGGAAATGGAGGAAAAACACAAGAACAGGAAGGAAGGAGAGGGACTGAAGGGGGGGGGGGGGGCTGCAAGACCCACACTGATGGTTTGACCGTTCAATTACTGAGCACAGACACAGGCTAGGCTAACAGCTTCCCTCCGCTTCCAGTCTTTGTGCTAAGCTAGGCTAACAGCTTCCCTCCGCTTCCAGTCTTTGTGCTAAGCTAGGCTAACAGCTTCCCTCCGCTTCCAGTCTTTGTGCTAAGCTAGGCTAACAGCTTCCCTCCGCTTCCAGTCTTTGTGCTAAGCTAGGCTAACAGCTTTCCTCCGCTTCCAGTCTTTGTGCTAAGCTAGGCTAACAGCTTCCCTCCGCTTCCAGTCTTTGTGCTAAGCTAGGCTAACAGCTTCCCTCCGCTTCCAGTCTTTGTGCTAGGCTAGGCTAACAGCTTCCCTCCGCTTCCAGTCTTTGTGCTAAGCTAGGCTAACAGCTTCCCTCCGCTTCCAGTCTTTGTGCTAAGCTAGGCTAACAGCTTTCCTCCGCTTCCAGTCTTTGTGCTAAGCTAGGCTAACAGCTTCCCTCCGCTTCCAGTCTTTGTGCTAGGCTAGGCTAACAGCTTCCCTCCGCTTCCAGTCTTTGTGCTAAGCTAGGCTAACAGCTTCCCTCCGCTTCCAGTCTTTGTGCTAGGCTAGGCTAACAGCTTCCCTCCGCTTCCAGTCTTTGTGCTAGGCTAGGCTAACAGCTTCCCTCCGCTTCCAGTCTTTGTGCTAGGCTAGGCTAACAGCTTCCCTCCGCTTCCAGTCTTTGTGCTAAGCTAGGCTAACAGCTTCCCTCCGCTTCCAGTCTTTGTGCTAAGCTAGGCTAACAGCTTCCCTCCGCTTCCAGTCTTTGTGCTAGGCTAGGCTAACAGCTTCCCTCCGCTTCCAGTCTTTGTGCTAGGCTAGGCTAACAGCTTCCCTCCGCTTCCAGTCTTTGTGCTAGGCTAGGCTAACAGCTTCCCTCCGCTTCCAGTCTTTGTGCTAAGCTAGGCTAACAGCTTCCCTCCGCTTCCAGTCTTTGTGCTAAGCTAGGCTAACAGCTTCCCTCCGCTTCCAGTCTTTGTGCTAAGCTAGGCTAACAGCTTCCCTCCGCTTCCAGTCTTTGTGCTAAGCTAGGCTAACAGCTTCCCTCCGCTTCCAGTCTTTGTGCTAAGCTAGGCTAACAGCTTCCCTCCGCTTCCAGTCTTTGTGCTAGGCTAGGCTAACAGCTTCCCTCCGCTTCCAGTCTTTGTGCTAGGCTAGGCTAACAGCTTCCCTCCGCTTCCAGTCTTTGTGCTAGGCTAGGCTAACAGCTTCCCTCCGCTTCCAGTCTTTGTGCTAACCCATCCTGGATCCGTCTCCATGGTAAGTGAGTGACAGTGTGAACTCAAGCCGGTCCACATGGGGGTTGTGCAGGTGAACAGGTGAGAGGTTCAGGAGGCTTCAGTGGGTTGAAGAGACTAAATTTCCTCCTCCTTACCCTGAAGATGAGCAGCAGCAGAGAGTCCTGCCTGTGGCAGTAAACTGACCTGTGGGAGCACAGGTAAGGAGGGCAGGTACAGGTGCACCATCATCATCATCATGATTATCACCATCATCGTTATTGTCATCTCAACTCCTCTGCTGTTGCTTCTTGTCCAACTCTCACTGTGATTTTGGTCCAAAAATCTGGTTCGTTTCTTCCTCAGAGAAGCGCTAATGCTAGCTAACAATAGCCAACTTTAGCTAATTACTGACAGAAACATTATTGGTGCAGCAGCTACATCAGCTAATGATGTTAGATGGTTTGGCTGCTGGCAAATACCAGAAATGTTAGATTTTGTCACTCTGCCGGTGTGTATCATTAGCTCCCCCCTCCTCCCACACAGACGGGGTCCCACATTAACGCCTGCTAACAGTTAGAAGAAAGGACAGAGAACATTGTGGAACCTTTCCAGGAGCCCAGAAATACTCTGTCTGAGGACAAACACGGACAGAGTGACGCCTCCTGTGACTAATAGACAATCTCAGGCAGCTCTGTGTGCGCAGAGTGGCCCCCACGACCCCCACGGCGAGCTGCGGTCGGCTCCCACAAGGTGAAGACAAAACAAAGCGGTCTATTCCACTTTAAACAGTCAAACGGCGTCTCTTTGGGTGAACTGACCCTTTAACCCTTCATGAGCGCGTCCCACTCACCACGTGTTCGATGCCGCTGTACTCGCCCTCTGTGTTCTCCCGGATGGTGACCAGGTTGACGTCAGTGTACGGGGTCTTGTAGCCCTCCATGGAGACGCAGGGCCGCACGTTGGCGTACAGGTCGAAGGTCTTCCTCAGCAGCAGGTTCATGGACGGGTGTCCGGCAGCGATGGGCGTCTTCAGGGGCCCTGTGGGAGACAGCAGTCAGGACGAGGACCGACGGGAGACACGGAGCTCAGGGTGACGGCAACGTTAACGCACCTTTGAGCCCGATCTTGCTCTTGTCCATTGAGTCTTTGGCGTCGGGGGGGATCATCCACCTGCCCCCAGGTCCCTTTATGGCCGTCACGTTCCTCTCCTCCCACCTGATCGGAGCCTGCAGGTACAAACAGTAATGGCGCGTTTCCACTAGTACCTACTCGGCTCGACTCGACTCGACTCGACTGGTTGCGTTTCCACTAGCGCTAGTACCTGGTACCAGGTAGTAAAATGGTACCTGGTACCAGGTAGTAATGGAAACGCAACCAAACCGAGTAGAGCCGAGTAGGTACTAGTGGAAACTAGTGGAAACGCGCCATTAGAAACACACACACTTTCTACGATCACAGTCGGACCGTGGCCGCACTCACTTTAGCAGCTTCAAAGATCTTCATGACAGCGGTGGAGATCTCTGGTCCAATCCCGTCGCCAGGAATCAGCGTGACCGTCTGCATCTATGAAGGAAACACAGGCGTTCACTGGGACCACATCCCACCGCCAGCGTCTGCGTCAGCAGCCTGAGCTGATGGCGTCCGCTCTACTTCACCCTCAGACCCCCAGAAGCGTCTCGGAGCTAAAGATTCTCTCCTGGTCTGTTTCTGACGGACGCCGAGCAGCTCAGAGCAGAGGAGGCGGCAGGAAGTCAGACAGACAGACGGCAAAGAGAATCAGCTCAGTTTTCAAAATAAAAGCCCCCCTGCAGACTGTCAGTGGTTTATTCCAGCAGCACATCAGTATTATTCTCTAATGGGGGGGCACCAGGCCAGACGTCAGCCGCTCAGAGGGTTTTTAACACCATGACGACCAGAGGTTCATCTGGGATGGAGAAACACTCTGACTGTGACTTTAGCTGCTGTCTGTAGCTGCAGCACAACAAAGCAGGAAGTACATCCAAGAAACACATTTAAAGCAGCAGAAGAAGAAACACAGCCTGTTTGATCCTGTTAGAAACACATTTAAAGCAGCAGAAGAAGAAACGCAGCCTGTTAGAAGCTCCAACATCAGTTTAAGGACCAAACCAGGTAAATGTGAGCAGGAACTCTGATCAGCAGGAGAAATAAAGCTCCTGGTGGAGGTGGAGGAACATGGAGGATGGAGTGTGTGCGTGTGTGTGAGTGTCTGTGTGTGTGTGTGTGTGTGTGTGTGTGTGTGTGTGTGTGTGTGTGTGTGTGTGTGTGTCTGTGTGTGTGTATGTGTGTGTGTGTGTGTGTGTGTGTGTGTGTGTGTGTGTGTGTGTGTGTGTGTGTGTGTCTGTGTGTGTGTGTGTCTGTGTGTGTGTGTGAGTGTGTGTGTGTGCTCACCCCTCTGGAGAAGGAAGCTGACAGAGCAGGTCTCCTGGCCGCCCCCCCCACCACCACCTGCTGGGGGAGAAACATGAAGGTCAGCAGAGGGATCAATAACGATGGATGAGCTCATCACACACACAGTGAGACTCTCCCTGACGTCACACAGGTGACGCTGCCTCAGGTGTTTTTCATGCGTCACCAGTAACCCTCCATGTGATTCCCTCCATCCAGGCGGATGTGACGCAGCTGTCTGTTTCCCTGCCTGCCTACTGAACACAGTGAGCCGCTGGCCGGTGTTAAACTTTGTTACTGACCAAAATGTCTCCCTTCAGCCGCCTAACGGAAGTGGTTTTAACGGCAGTAACGGATTTATCCTCCTGGAGGTTCGGAGCAAACAAACGGACGAAGTCGTTGACTTTCCCGGTGACAAGCAGCTCGGTGATTAGCACCGCTAGCTAGCTGAAGGACATCACTGCTAGCTAGCATGCTGACCTGCTAATGGCGGCGTAGAGGAGCCCGTTAAGAGGCAACAGAGCCGCTCAGTGAGTCACAGACCTCCGCTAATAAACAGCCACGGAGCCCACGCTGTCCAAAACCTCCGCAGACTCTCTCCAACTTTGAAAATCCAACATTTCTTACCATTGACCTCCACACGCTGCCTGCCATACTGAGAGCCGGACAAAGATCCTCTGACGGGAAGAGGGCTCACTTCGATCCGCTGAGAGAGCCGGGACAAAGATCCTCTGACGGGAAGAGGGCTCACTTCGATCCGCTGAGAGAGCCGGGACAAAGATCCTCTGACGGGAAGAGGGCTCACTTCGATCCGCTGAGAGAGCCGGGACAAAGATCCTCTGACGGGAAGAGGGCTCACTCCGATCCGCTGAGAGAGCCGGGACAAAGATCCTCTGACGGGAAGAGGGCTCACTTCGATCCGCTGAGAGAGCCGGGACAAAGATCCTCTGACGGGAAGAGGGCTCAATCTGAGAGGGCTTTTTAGAAATGAATTAAAGTATATTTCTTCTTTACTAATATTAGCTAAAACACAACAGCCAGGATGGACAGTTTGTGGTTTGGGTTATTTATTCACTAAATTGGTGCCAATGCCAATGATTTGTTGTTATGATGTGATATGTGGTGTTTAAATATGTTTGGTCGTGTACAGAAATCTAACTGAGGACTCCCACAATGTGTAAATGCCTTGTGTATATCCTTATGTATAGTTTTTCTAAGTTTTGATGTGTCCCTTTATTATCATACTATTAAACTATTTACCACCTCTAATGTGTAGAGCTGTAATGTCTGTTTTGTGTCACAGTGCTTGTTAAATGACTTTAATTAGCTCTTTGGGGTATAATTCACCAGAGGACACGTGGACAATGCACCACCAGGCTCAGACACAGTGGCTTTCCACTCACTGCCACCACTGGGTACTGTGTATATTCATCCATCTATCAATGTGAAACCAATGTGATGCAGTAGAATCAAAACCAGCTTCCTGTCACAGATGAAACCCTGCAGAGGAGGAATCCACCCACTCTTCCTGTATGTCTTTATATAAACACAGGGAGCAAACTGTTGGATATTAGACCGATGTGTAACTGAAGCTGAGGGTCCATTGACGTGTTCAGAAGAGGAAACTGCGGCGTGACAAAACTGCACCCAGTAACCAGATCAATGTGCCTGAAGTGATGGAAACCTGAGAACAGAAGCACTTTAACAGGCGCCGACTGCAGCTCAGACATCAGACCATCAAAGATCGTTTAGGCTTCGGTAGAGGTGAGTGAGAGACAAAGTAAAATACCTCCTGACAAGAGAAATAACTTCATGTCTGTGTGGATTTGTTTCTGCAGGAGAACATTGACAAAAATCAGTACAATATTTGAGTATTGATTGTTCTCTATATTTTTGCCCGTCAGTCCCTATCTGAATGTGGTGACCAGGTGAGTGCAGGAGGCCCAGCAGACAGCAGGACTAGCAGACAGCAGGACTAGCAGACAGCAGGACCAGCAGACAGCAGGACCAGCAGACAGCAGGACCAGCAGACAGCAGGACCAGGCTGTTATCCAGCTGATGAGGGCCGCTGTGCTGCGGCAGCAGGAACATGGCGATGTCACCACAGTCGGCTGATCACAGTAATCAGGATAAATGTCCTGATGGTGTTTCAGTGCTGCAGCGATGAGTCTCCACCTGAACTGAGCGACCTCTGAACGGCAGCCTGAAACCCGAAGCCAGCGGCTGCAGCAGCAGGACAGTCGGCTCACTCGGTCACTTCCTCTGCACGTTTAAACCTGCGTCCATCTTCTCCATGTTAACACTGAACCAGACGACCGTGATGTTTAAGTAGTGATGAATTATCTCCATCATAAAGTGCCCGACCTGCTCGGCACAGTCACCGGATCACTGTCGGTACCACGGCGTGGTAACTGTGCTAAGTGATAAGCTTTAATGCTTTCACGCTGATTTACTCTCACACAGCAGCAGCCCAGTTAGAGGAGCCGGCAGGACAGTTCAAGCTTCATATTAAGTAGTGTTAAAGTTCTGTTCCGGCTCCGTTCTGGAGTCTCAGAACCATGGTGCTTTCTGGTGAACCAGCCCACGCTCACACCAGTTTAAGCGGAACCAAAGTGGGAGGATGTTACTCCACAACACGTATGGATTATCAGCAAGCTTTTGTTGACACGCCCACTGATGATGTCACTGTTCCTGAGGAAGAACCAACAATTTTTTGGTTCCAGCTGAGAACCAACTTCTCAGGTTCCAAACCATCTTTTTTCTCGGTTTGCACGCGCAGGCCGGTTCAAAATTAGGTTCGGGAACCGGAACCGGCACGGAGCCCCGCCGGTGTGAAAGCGCTATGTGGTGATACGTCAGACCGGAGGACACGTCCTGTCACCATGAGATCTGTGGAAAAGCCACCACAGAAAAGGTTCTGACAAGAACGGCTGAACAGGCTGGAGACCCCTCGAGTCCTCGGAATGTAAAACAGAGCCAGAGGACTTATCGTCCGTCTAATCTCAGGGGAAACACATACACCCGCTTTTCTTTTTCTTGACTTAGGTTGATCCAGCGCAGAGCTGGTTCTCAATCCTCACTAGCCCTGTTGTTAGCGCAGGTGCTAGCAGACCCGCTAACAAGCCTGCGGCTGGATACCAGTGAAGCTGCTCTGACTCAGACGTCCTCTGTTCATGCAGTGGACAGCACACTGCAGCTAACTAGGCTCAGCTAACAAGGCTAACCCCAAACGCCAAGATCAGTCTGAAGTCCACAGTGATGCAGATGGAGGACACGCCCCCGGAGGACACGCCCCTGGAGCGCTGCTGGTTTATTCAGGATTTCTTGTGCTTGTGATTGTTTTCATGCTTCAGGTTTGTCTGGACGGTCAATGACACATTAAGTATCAGTTTACAGAAAAGCCTTCAGGACTTCAGAGCAGAGATGTGAACTTGTCGGACGTCAGGACCTGAACCTGAAGCAGTTTCCTGTGATAAGAAGCTTCACGGAGCATCGAGCAACAGAAAAACGTTTTATTTGATTGGAGCCACAGAAGCTTTTCTACGGAGGGAGGAAAGTTAACAAAGCCAGAGTTTACAGGAGGTGACAGAGAGCCCTTCCATCAACTGAGCTACAGTTTACTGTGATTGTCGTTATGCACCCGAACGCATCACTACAGCGGACCAGCAGACGAGCGCCGGCGAGCAGCAGCTCACAGCGTGCACTTCAGGAGCAGAGGTTGCATAGCTCTTCACGGTTTTGCCCTTTAAATCTGTGCTTCTTCAGAAGAGTCCAGTCGCTGGATTTGAGCACTGAAGTCAGAAAAGCTCCGTCCTGTTTCCTCTGCAGCGCCCCCACATGTCTCTGAGGACCAGGACCGTCCAGAGGAGACGCCCCTCTGGTGTAAAACCAGCCCCCCCCCCCCCCCCCCCCGTGGTTTAGCGCCTGAACACATGAATGCTGAGAAACGTCTGTCAGTCACTGAACACCGAGTTAATCACAGACAAGTTTGATGCAGTAACGAAGGTCTCGGCTGTCTGTAAGATGCTCAACTGGAAAATGTGCTTCTGTGAGTCCAGACCAAACTCTGTGTCGGGGGGGGCAGCCGGCGGCGGACAGGACGGGCACTGAGTCGAGGCGGGTCCAAGGGTTCAGCTGGAGACCGGATCAGGAAACGGTGAGACGTCCGTCCTCTGCGGGATCATATTCGTATGTGGAAGTTACTGCAGAGACAAACACACAAACACACCGTGAGCTTCTGGGACAGGAACACACGTGAAGTCAGACGGCGGCTCTGGGGGCCGCTCGCCAACATCAGCATCATTCAGGACACATCTGGAGTTTTCATCACAGGTCGCCGTCTGCAGAGTCCAAACACAGCGAAGGAAACCAAACTGTTCCTGCAGCTGGTTTTTAAAAACTGGACTGAAATAAAATGCAGAAAGAACTCGACCAATCAGAAAAGTTCAGCGCTGGTTCCTCCAAAGGTTCCTTTATACCGACCAATCAGAGGACAGGACGCTTCTTTATAGACTGATACCGACCAATCAGAGGACAGGACGCTTCTTTATAGACTGATACCGACCAATCAGAGGACAGGACGCTTCTTTATAGACTGATACCGACCAATCAGACGACAGGACGCTTCTTTATACAGACTGATACCGACCAATCAGAGGACGCTTCTTTATAGACTGATACCGACCAATCAGAGGACGCTTCTTTATAGACTGATACCGACCAATCAGAGGACGCTTCTTTATACAGACTGATACCGACCAATCAGAGGACGCTTCTTTATAGACTGATACCGACCAATCAGAGGATCTGGACGCTTCTTTATAGACTGATACCGACCAATCAGAGGACAGGACGCTTCTTTATAGACTGATACCGACCAATCAGACGACAGGACGCTTCTTTATACAGACTGATACCGACCAATCAGAGGACGCTTCTTTATAGACTGATACCGACCAATCAGAGGACAGGACGCTTCTTTATAGACTGATACCGACCAATCAGAGGACGCTTCTTTATACAGACTGATACCGACCAATCAGAGGACGCTTCTTTATAGACTGATACCGACCAATCAGAGGATCTGGACGCTTCTTTATAGACTGATACCGACCAATCAGAGGACAGGACGCTTCTTTATAGACTGATACCGACCAATCAGACGACAGGACGCTTCTTTATACAGACTGATACCGACCAATCAGAGGACGCTTCTTTATAGACTGATACCGACCAATCAGAGGACAGGACGCTTCTTTATAGACTGATACCGACCAATCAGAGGACAGGACGCTTCTTTATAGACTGATACCGACCAATCAGACGACAGGACGCTTCTTTATACAGACTGATACCGACCAATCAGAGGACGCTTCTTTATAGACTGATACCGACCAATCAGAGGACGCTTCTTTATACAGACTGATACCGACCAATCAGAGGACGCTTCTTTATAGACTGATACCGACCAATCAGAGGACAGGACGCTTCTTTATAGACTGATACCGACCAATCAGAGGACAGGACGCTTCTTTATAGACTGATACCGACCAATCAGAGGACAGGACGCTTCTTTATACAGACTGATACCGACCAATCAGAGGACAGGACGCTTCTTTATAGACTGATACCGACCAATCAGAGGACAGGACGCTTCTTTATACAGACTGATACCGACCAATCAGAGGACAGGACGCTTCTTTATAGACTGATACCGACCAATCAGACGACAGGACGCTTCTTTATACAGACTGATACTGACCAATCAGAGGACGCTTCTTTATAGACTGATACCGACCAATCAGAGGACGCTTCTTTATACAGACTGATACCGACCAATCAGAGGACGCTTCTTTATAGACTGATACCGACCAATCAGAGGACGCTTCTTTATACAGACTGATACCGACCAATCAGAGGACGCTTCTTTACACAGACTGATACCGACCAATCAGAGGACGCTTCTTTATACAGACTGATACCGACCAATCAGAGGACGCTTGTTTACACAGACTGATACCGACCAATCAGAGGACGCTTCTTTATAGACTGATACCGACCAATCAGAGGACGCTTCTTTATAGACTGATACCGACCAATCAGAGGACGCTTCTTTATACAGACTGATACCGACCAATCAGAGGACGCTTCTTTACAGACTGATACCGACCAATCAGAGGACGCTTCTTTACACAGACTGATACCGACCAATCAGAGGACGCTTCTTTATACAGACTGATACCGACCAATCAGAGGACGCTTCTTTATACAGACTGATACCGACCAATCAGAGGACGCTTCTTTATAGACTGATACCGACCAATCAGAGGACGCTTCTTTATAGACTGATACCGACCAATCAGAGGACAGGACGCTTCTTTATAGACTGATACCGACCAATCAGAGGACAGGACGCTTCTTTATACAGACTGATACCAACCAATCAGAGGACGCTTCTTTATAGACTGATACCGACCAATCAGAGGACGCTTCTTTATAGACTGATACCGACCAATCAGAGGACAGGACGCTTCTTTATAGACTGATACCGACCAATCAGAGGACGCTTCTTTATAGACTGATACCGACCAATCAGAGGACGCTTCTTTATAGACTGATACCGACCAATCAGAGGACAGGACGCTTCTTTATACAGACTGATACCGACCAATCAGAGGACGCTTCTTTATACAGACTGATACCGACCAATCAGAGGACGCTTCTTTATAGACTGATACCGACCAATCAGAGGACGCTTCTTTATAGACTGATACCGACCAATCAGAGGACAGGACGCTTCTTTATAGACTGATACCGACCAATCAGAGGACGCTTCTTTATAGACTGATACCGACCAATCAGAGGACAGGACGCTTCTTTATACAGACTGATACCGACCAATCAGAGGACGCTTCTTTATACAGACTGATACCGACCAATCAGAGGACGCTTCTTTATAGACTGATACCGACCAATCAGAGGACGCTTCTTTATAGACTGATACCGACCAATCAGAGGACAGGACGCTTCTTTATAGACTGATACCGACCAATCAGAGGACAGGACGCTTCTTTATACAGACTGATACCGACCAATCAGAGGACGCTTCTTTATAGACTGATACCGACCAATCAGAGGATGCTTCTTTATAGACTGATACCGACCAATCAGAGGACGCTTCTTTATAGACTGATACCGACCAATCAGAGGACGCTTCTTTATAGACTGATACCGACCAATCAGAGGACGCTTCTTTATAGACTGATACCGACCAATCAGAGGACGCTTCTTTATAGACTGATACCGACCAATCAGAGGACGCTTCTTTACAGACTGATACCGACCAATCAGAAGACGCTTCTTTATACAGACTGATACCGACCAATCAGAGGACGCTTCTTTATAGACTGATACCGACCAATCAGAGGACGCTTCTTTATAGACTGATACCGACCAATCAGAAGACGCTTCTTTATACAGACTGATACCGACCAATCAGAGGACGCTTCTTTATAGACTGATACCGACCAATCAGAGGACGCTTCTTTATAGACTGATACCGACCAATCAGAGGACGCTTCTTTATAGACTGATACCGACCAATCAGAGGACGCTTGTTTACACAGACTGATACCGACCAATCAGAGGACGCTTCTTTATAGACTGATACCGACCAATCAGAGGACGCTTCTTTATAGACTGATACCGACCAATCAGAGGACGCTTCTTTATAGACTGATACCGACCAATCAGAGGATGCTTCTTTATACAGACTGATACCGACCAATCAGAGGACGCTTCTTTACACAGACTGATACCGACCAATCAGAGGACGCTTGTTTATACAGACTGATACCGACCAATCAGAGGACGCTTCTTTATAGACTGATACCGACCAATCAGAGGACGCTTCTTTATACAGACTGATACCGACCAATCAGAGGACGCTTCTTTATAGACTGATACCGACCAATCAGAGGACGCTTCTTTATAGACTGATACCGACCAATCAGAGGACGCTTCTTTATAGACTGATACCGACCAATCAGAGGACGCTTCTTTATAGACTGATACCGACCAATCAGAGGACGCTTCTTTATACAGACTGATACCGACCAATCAGAGGACGCTTCTTTATAGACTGATACCGGCCAATCAGAGGACGCTTCTTTATAGACTGATACCGACCAATCAGAGGACGCTTCTTTACACAGACTGATACCGACCAATCAGAGGACGCTTCTTTATAGACTGATACCGGCCAATCAGAGGACGCTTCTTTATAGACTGATACCGACCAATCAGAGGACGCTTCTTTATAGACTGATACCGGCCAATCAGAGGACGCTTCTTTATAGACTGATACCGACCAATCAGAGGACGCTTCTTTATACAGACTGATACCGACCAATCAGAGGACGCTTCTTTACACAGACTGATACCGACCAATCAGAGGACGCTTCTTTACACAGACTGATACCGACCAATCAGAGGACGCTTCTTTATAGACTGATACCGACCAATCAGAGGACGCTTCTTTATAGACTGATACGACCAATCAGAGGACGCTTCTTTACACAGACTGATACCGACCAATCAGAGGACGCTTCTTTATAGACTGATACGACCAATCAGAGGACGCTTCTTTATAGACTGATACGACCAATCAGAGGACGCTTCTTTATAGACTGATACGACCAATCAGAGGACGCTTCTTTATAGACTGATACGACCAATCAGAGGACGCTTCTTTATAGACTGATACCGACCAATCAGAGGACGCTTCTTTATAGACTGATACGACCAATCAGAGGACGCTTCTTTACACAGACTGATACCGACCAATCAGAGGACGCTTCTTTATAGACTGATACGACCAATCAGAGGACGCTTCTTTATAGACTGATACCGACCAATCAGAGGACGCTTCTTTATAGACTGATACCTGATACCGACCAATCAGAGGACGCTTCTTTATACAGACTGATACGACCAATCAGAGGACGCTTCTTTATAGACTGATACCGACCAATCAGAGGACGCTTCTTTATAGACTGATACCTGATACCGACCAATCAGAGGACGCTTCTTTATAGACTGATACCGACCAATCAGAGGACGCTTCTTTATAGACTGATACCGACCAATCAGAGGACGCTTCTTTATAGACTGATACCTGATACCGACCAATCAGAGGACGCTTCTTTATACAGACTGATACCGACCAATCAGAGGACGCTTCTTTATACAGACTGATACCGACCAATCAGAGGACGCTTCTTTATACAGACTGATACCGACCAATCAGAGGACGCTTCTTTACAGACTGATACCGACCAATCAGAGGACGCTTCTTTACAGACTGATACCGACCAATCAGAGGACGCTTCTTTATACAGACTGATACCGACCAATCAGAGGACGCTTCTTTACAGACTGATACCGACCAATCAGAGGACGCTTCTTTACAGACTGATACCGACCAATCAGAGGACGCTTCTTTATACAGACTGATACCGACCAATCAGAGGACGCTTCTTTATACAGACTGATACCGACCAATCAGAGGACGCTTCTTTACAGACTGATACCGACCAATCAGAGGACAGCAACACCTCCTCGTACAGATGGTAGTCAGGGGTCAGTTGTGGGAGGTTTGGCGGCCCCTGTGGTTTCAGGTCGTAACTGCAGGCACCAGATGCCCATATAAAGCCCCTCGGCTGGTTCAGGGTCGGGTAAAGCGGTCCTGTACCTCAGGAAGTCCGGTGCCTTGGAGATCATGTTCTCGAAGTCGGCGAAGGAGAGCTTGTCGTCTCCGTCGAGGTCGGCCTCCTCGATGGCTTTATCGCAGACCAGAGTGACCTCCTCCGGCGTCAGCTCCCCTTTGGTCAGCTTGTTCAGAGTCTTCCTCAGGTCCTCCTTACAGATGAAGCTGTCCCTGTTAAAGTCTGGAGCACGACACAAGCCGACAGGAGGCTGTTCAAATCCACACAACTTTATTTAAAACGCTTCTGAAGATCACACAGTTCACATGAAGGTCCTCACACTCCTGCTAATACAGGACTCCACGCTGAGCAAGCGACTGTGACTACTGACGACTGTTTGCATTGATATTCACTTCCTGGTCACTTTATCAGGTACACCTGTCCAGTACTAATACTACACAGTACAAATACTCTGTCAGCAGTAAAAGCACTAATACTACACAGTACAAATACTCTGACAGCAGTAAAAGCACTGACACTACACAGTACAAATACTCTGTCAGCAGTAAAAGCACTGACACTACACAGTACAAATACTCTGACAGCAGTAAAAGCACTGACACTACACAGTACAAATACTCTGACAGCAGTAAAAGCACTGACACTACACAGTACAAATACTCTGACAGCAGTAAAAGCACTAACACTACACAGTACAAATACTCTGACAGCAGTAAAAGCACTGACACTACACAGTACAAATACTCTGACAGCAGTAAAAGCACTAACACTACACAGTACAAATACTCTGTCAGCAGTAAAAGCACTAACACTACACAGTACAAATACTCTGTCAGCAGTAAAAGCACTAACACTACACAGTACAAATACTCTGTCAGCAGTAAAAGCACTAACACTACACAGTACAAATACTCTGACAGCAGTAAAAGCACTAACACTACACAGTACAAATACTCTGTCAGCAGTAAAAGCACTAACACTACACAGTACAAATACTCTGACAGCAGTAAAAGCACTAACACTACACAGTACAAATACTCTGACAGCAGTAAAAGCACTAACACTACACAGTACAAATACTCTGTCAGCAGTAAAAGCACTAACACTACACAGTACAAATACTCTGACAGCAGTAAAAGCACTAACACTACACAGTACAAATACTCTGTCAGCAGTAAAAGCACTAACACTACACAGTACAAATACTCTGACAGCAGTAAAAGCACTAACACTACACAGTACAAATACTCTGACAGCAGTAAAAGCACTAACACTACACAGTACAAATACTCTGACAGCAGTAAAAGCACTAACACTACACAGTACAAATACTCTGACAGCAGTAAAAGCACTAACACTACACAGTACAAATACTCTGTCAGCAGTAAAAGCACTAACACTACACAGTACAAATACTCTGACAGCAGTAAAAGCACTAACACTACACAGTACAAATACTCTGTCAGCAGTAAAAGCACTAACACTACACAGTACAAATACTCTGTCAGCAGTAAAAGCACTAACACTACACAGTACAAATACTCTGTCAGCAGTAAAAGCACTAACACTACACAGTACAAATACTCTGACAGCAGTAAAAGCACTAACACTACACAGTACAAATACTCTGACAGCAGTAAAAGCACTAACACTACACAGTACAAATACTCTGTCAGCAGTAAAAGCACTAACACTACACAGTACAAATACTCTGACAGCAGTAAAAGCACTAACACTACACAGTACAAATACTCTGTCAGCAGTAAAAGCACTAACACTACACAGTACAAATACTCTGTCAGCAGTAAAAGCACTAACACTACACAGTACAAATACTCTGTCAGCAGTAAAAGCACTAACACTAAACAGTACAAATACTCTGTCAGCAGTAAAAGCACTAACACTACACAGTACAAATACTCTGACAGCAGTAAAAGCACTAACACTACACAGTACAAATACTCTGTCAGCAGTAAAAGCACTAACACTACACAGTACAAATACTCTGTCAGCAGTAAAAGCACTAACACTACTCAATGGACAAACTGTTGCTCGCTACAGACAAGAATAATTAACTTAACTAAACTACTTTAGATATTTAGAGCCAACCAGCCTGGAGAATCATCTGGATCAGGACTACGTGGACCAGCAGCTCTCTGTGGTCCTAACAAGCGTCTCACCGTAGATTTTGAAGGCGTAGATGGTCTTCAGCTCTCTGGGGGAAGTTTCACAGAGGGCAGAAAACATGTCAACAAAGTCGTTGAAGCTGAGGTTCCCCTGACCGTCCTCCGAGAACGTCTCCACAATCCGGTCTCTGAACGGGTTCTCCTGTCAGCACAAACACGCCACAGCGTTACCACGGTAATTCTTTACTTCATTATTTAATGGAATAATAGAAATGATCCTTTCATGGAAACATTCATTCATTCACTGGGGGGTCACTGGGGGGTCACTGGGGGGTCACTGGGGGGTCACCAGGTGAGGACCGACTGTACCTTCAGCTCAGGCATGGTGATGATGAGCGCCAGAGGAACTCTGATGTCGGGACTGTTGGTGTAGTCCAGCGGCACTAAATGGGGAGCAAGCTCACGATATCGACCATGTAGCCTAGAGGACAGAGGACAGAAGGACAGAAGGACAGAGGGACAGAGGACAGAAGGACAGAAGGACAGAGGGACAGAGGACAGAGGGACAGAGGACAGAAGGACAGAAGGACAGAAGTACAGAGGGACAGAGGACAGAAGGACAGAGGACAGAAGGACAGAGGGACAGAGGACAGAAGGACAGAGGACAGAAGGACAGAGGGACAGAGGACAGAAGGACAGAGGACAGAAGGACAGAGGGACAGAGGATAGAAGGACAGAGGACAGAGGGACAGAAGGACAGAAGTACAGAGGGACAGAAGGACAGAGGACAGAAGGACAGAAGTACAGAAGGACAGAGGACAGAAGGACAGAGGGACAGAGGATAGAAGGACAGAGGACAGAGGGACAGAAGGACAGAAGTACAGAGGGACAGAAGGACAGAGGGACAGAAGGACAGAGGACAGAGGGACAGAAGGACAGAGGACAGAAGGACAGAAGTACAGAGGGACAGAGGACAGAAGGACAGAGGACAGAGGGACAGAAGGACAGAAGTACAGAGGGACAGAGGATAGAAGGACAGAGGACAGAGGGACAGAAGGACAGAAGTACAGAGGGACAGAGGACAGAAGGACAGAGGGACAGAGGACAGAAGGACAGAAGGACAGAGGGACAGAGGACAGAAGGACAGAAGTACAGAGGGACAGAAGGACAGAGGGACAGAAGGACAGAGGACAGAAGGACAGAGGACAGAGGGACAGAAGGACAGAGGGACAGAAGGACAGAGGACAGAGGACAGAAGGACAGAAGTACAGAGGGACAGAAGGACAGAGGACAGAGGGACAGAAGGACAGAGGACAGAAGGACAGAGGACAGAGGGACAGAAGGACAGAGGGACAGAAGGACAGAGGACAGAGGACAGAAGGACAGAAGTACAGAGGGACAGAAGGACAGAGGACAGAGGGACAGAAGGACAGAGGACAGAAGGACAGAGGACAGAGGGACAGAAGGACAGAGGGACAGAAGGACAGAGGACAGAGGACAGAAGGACAGAGGGACAGAAGGACAGAGGACAGAGGGAAAGAAGGACAGAGGACAGAAGGACAGAAGGACAGAAGGACAGTGGACAGAAGGACAGAGGACAGAAGGACAGAAGGACAGAGGACAGAGGACAGAAGGACAGAAGGACAGAGGACAGAAGGACAGAAGGACAGTGGACAGAAGGACAGAGGACAGAAGGGCAGAGGACAGAAGGACAGGGGACAGAAGGACAGAAGGACAGAGGACAGAAGGACAGAAGGACAGGAGGACAGGAGGACAGGAGGACAGAGGACAGAAGGACAGAAGGACAGAGGACAGAAGGACAGAAGTACAGAGGACAGAAGGACAGAAGGACAGAGGACAGAGGACAGAAGGACAGAAGGACAGAGGACAGAAGGACAGAAGGACAGAAGGACAGAAGGACAGAGGACAGAAGGACAGGGGACAGAAGGACAGAGGACAGAAGGACAGAAGGACAGAGGACAGAGGACAGAGGACAGAGGACAGGAGGACAGAGGACAGAGGACAGAGGACAGAAGGACAGAGGACAGGAGGACAGGAGGACAGGAGGACAGGAGGACAGAGGACAGAAGGACAGAGGACAGAAGGACAGAAGGACAGGAGGACAGGAGGACAGGAGGACAGAGGACAGAAGGACAGAGGACAGAAGGACAGGAGGACAGGAGGACAGAAGGACAGAGGACAGAGGACAGAGGACAGAAGGACAGAGGACAGAAGGACAGAAGGACAGTGGACAGAGGACAGAAGGACAGAGGACAGAAGGGCAGAGGACAGAAGGACAGAAGGACAGGGGACAGAAGGACAGAAGGACAGAGGACAGAAGGACAGAAGGACAGAGGACAGAAGGACAGAGGACAGAAGGACAGAAGGACAGAGGACAGAAGGGCAGGGGACAGAAGGACAGAAGGACAGAGGACAGAGGACAGAAGGACAGAGGACAGAAGGACAGAAGGACAGAGGACAGAAGGACAGAAGGACAGAAGGACAGAGGACAGAAGGACAGAAGGACAGAAGGACAGAAGGACAGAGGACAGAAGGACAGAAGGACAGAAGGACAGAGGACAGAAGGACAGAAGGACAGAGGACAGAAGGACAGAAGGACAGAAGGACAGAGGACAGAAGGACAGAAGGACAGAAGGACAGAGGACAGAAGGACAGAAGGACAGAGGACAGAAGAACTGTCTTATCTGTGACATTTTCACATTCCCAGTTTTTGCTATGAATGTCTGAACTCACCTCAGGACTTGTTTCCTGGTGAAGAAGCAGCAGTCCTGAAACACACAGAGGACAGAGACGGTCACAGAGGACAGAGACGACCTGCTGGTCCGGGTCCTCTGGGACCTGCTGGTCCAGGTCCTCGGGGACCAGCTGGTCCGGGTCCTCGGGGACCTGGGAGGGAGGATCTGATTTCACAGCATCAGTCAGCAGCAGGATGCAGAGGAGGCTGGAGCTCAGCCAATCAGAGGAGGAGAGGAGTCCTGCCCCACCCACTGAGGTGTTCTACTGAACACCTCCACCCTCTACCTGAACACCTCCACCCTCTACCTGAACACCTCCACCCTCTACCTGAACACCTCCACCCTCTACCTGAACAGAACATCCATGTTCTAACAGAACAACAGCCTCTGACCTCATCCATGTTCTTATATTAGCAGGCTAAACCCAGACCTAGTACGGACACAGACCCAGACCTAGTACGGACACAGACCCAGACCTAGTACGGACCCAGACCTAGTTCGGACCCAGACCTAGTTCGGACCCAGACCTAGTACAGACACAGACTCAGACCCAGTACAGACCGAGACCTAGTACGGACCCAGACCTAGTACAGACACAGACCCAGAACCAGTACAGACCCAGACCTAGTACGGACCCAGACCTAGTACAGACCGAGACCCAGTACGGACCCAGACCCAGACCCAGTACAGACCCAGACCTAGTACGGACCCAGACCTAGTATAGACACAGACCCAGAACCAGTACAGACCCAGACCTAGTACGGACCCAGACCCAGTACAGACCCAGACCCAGTACAGACCCAGACCTAGTACGGACCCAGACCCAGACCCAGACCCAGTACGGACTGTACCTGATACGCCTCCAGCTGCTCGTCGGTGAAGGTTGTCTGCTTGTTGCCCATCGTGCTCGGCTGGTTCTCCCATCACAGAGCTGCATCACAGTGGAGCTCTCTGCTGGTCCCAGGTCTGCCTTCATCCATCCAGCACCACCCCACCTACGGTCCAGGCCACTGCCTGTCTGATCCAGGACACGGTCCTGATCCAGGATCCAAGATCCAGGTCTGGGTCCTCTTCGTGTGCTCGTTACAGCGGAGCTCTTTGCTGCTGTCTGAGCAGAGAGAGGGAGGAGATTATTACGCCTCAGGGGAGGAGGGGGAGGAGGGGGAGGGGGAGGGGGAGGAGGAGGGAGAGGGGCGAGGAGGAGGGAGAGCCCGTCTGTGCTTCAGGACACAGTCAGAGAGGAGAGGGGCAAGGGGCGGTACCAGTTTGCTGCCTTCAGGTGCTGCTCGTACATCTGGCTTTGCAGTGGGAGTTACAGTCAGGTGTCTCCAGCTGTCCACTGCAGAGGCCTGATGATTCGGAGCAGGTGATTGGTCGACTCCTTCTGCTGGACAACAACATCGATCACATGACATCCAGAGCTCACACCACGCCTCCTTTGAACTGAACCAGGCCAGTTTGAACTGAACCAGACCAGTTTGAACTGAACCAGGCCAGTTTGAACTGAACCAGACCAGTTTGAACTGAACCAGGCCAGTTTGAACTGAACCAGACCAGTTTGAACTGAACCAGGCCAGTTTGAACTGAACCAGACCAGTTTGAACTGAACCAGACCAGTTTGAACTGAACCAGACCATGTAGCGAACGCTACATGCTAACGCTACATGCCCGTGTTTGTTGGCCCTGTGTTAGCTTAGCCCCACAAAGTGCCCCCCCCCCGCGTCCCCACAGCGGGAGTGTGATCCCCACCAGGTACAAGAACACACAGAATGTATTTGTAGGTAATAAGAACTAAAAACCATATAATAACATTATTATTCATCTAATTTCTATGTAATTAGTGACAGAAACTAAACTTAGTGACAAACACACGCCTCCAAATTAAAAACACTGTTGATAAAGTGCTGAGTTGTTCACATTTTTATGGTTATTTTATATTTCGTCTATATTTGTTTGGTATTTATCCCATAATGACTTATTCAGTTTATTTTGAACACTTACGTCTTCATTGTCATCCACTTCAACATTTGTCTCGCAGATATTTTTGCAGCACAAGATAATACTTTTTTTTCTTCAGATTATTGATCTTCTCTGGTCGGGACTGAAGCTCAGAGCTAAAACTGTTGTGTTCTGCTCTTTGAATAGAAAGTTTGTTTTCATTTGTTTACTTCATTATTTTACCGTGTGGTGCTTGTTCATGTGATGCTTCCTGTTGTGACACAGTTGGGGAACAGGTGACCTGCTGTGTTACACTGACACCTGCTGGCCGGAAGTGACGGCTGCACACACCTCATGATGTGTTCACAGCCTTCTGGACTTTCATGTTGTGATTTAATGTGTGATTTTTCCATGAAAAATCCATGAAAAGCTGAAAGTGGAATTGATTATTGATTGTGTGATTGGTTATATTGATCTGCTAAACAAGTAAACACATGAAAACCTTCTTTTTAATACTAAATTCATTAAAGTAAAACTAGTTCGGCTTTGGCCCTGAGATAAGCTAAGTTAACACGGGTCAACAAACACACACTAGCGTGTAGCATTAGCATGTAGCATTAGCATGTAGCTTGGAGCCATAAAACCCTTCTATCAGAGATCAGCGATGTGGGATTTAATCCTGGAGACACCGACTACACAGCAGCTCTGAGTCGGAGTGGTTCTAGTTTAAACTGGTGTGGTTTAGTTTAAACTGGTCTGTGTCAGTGTGACGCTGTTACCGTCTACGGAAGCCGATGAGGTGAAGCGAGCCGCCCCGGGTGGCGCTCTGCCGATCCGATCCGTATGTTTTATAAAAGCGTTTAGTTTGTGGTGTATTCCTTTACGAGTGTCTGTATATTCTGTGTGCTCAAAAATAAAGAATGAAATAAAACAAAATAAAATAAAATCAATACCAGCTCCGGGCGGATATGACATCACATGTGCCCAGCCAACAGGAAACTACAAAAACAAAATGATTTTTATTTAAGTACTAAATGAATCAATGTTGAGGAGCGTTTATATTCATGGTGCTGTGACGTTAAACCAGAAACACCGGACAGAATCGATCACTGGGGTGATTGGCTTTATATCGGTAAAGGTGGCAGCAGGTGGTCATGTGGTTCCATGGTGTAATGGTTAGCACTCTGGACTCTGAATCCAGTGATCCGAGTTCAAATCTCGGTGGAACCTGGTTGTTGTTTTGTTTGCAGCAGAGTCAGAATCAGTTCACTGACTTTTGGTGAAGCCAGAACACAAAAACCAAACTGTGTCAGAGGTTTTCTCACATCTGCTGTCAGCAAATACACTCGAAGTACTAAAGGTAAAAGTGATGATGCAGCACTATAGTATAGTAATATGATATTGATTGTAGTTATTTATCACTGATGTGTTCATCACTCTAATAGAGCAGCTGCTAAATGATCAATAAATGTTGATCTTAATCTGTGATAATTAGTCCGATCGGTGCAGATGGAGCTCTGAGATGTGACGGAGTAGAAGCAGGAAATACTGAAGGATCAGCAGGGTTTGGTCGACCAGACCAGATCGGATCAGATCGGACCAGATCGGACCAGACCGGATCAGACTGGATCATACCAGGCTTATTATAAAAATTTGGTTTAACCACAAACAGAGGTTCTATGGCTCTCTGCACACACACCAGACTACATTCACTAAAACAGGGATTTTAGAGCTGCTGCTCCATCAGTCAGTTCCAGTTGTTGTGTGTTACACTAATCTTGTGTTTTGTCTGAACTAACCCTTTAAACAAGCCACACAACCACAAGAGAGCGACGCTGCAGTTTGTGGTTAAACTAAACGGACCCCACAGGTCCGTGGAAGCTAACTGATGTGTGTGTGTCCTGAGGCTCAGTGCTGAGGGGTCAAATGAGGCGAGAGCTGAGAGAAGTGTTCTGGGGGGGTTGGGGGGGTGTTGATGATAAATCAGAGAGCTGTGTGTGGATCTGGGAGCTCCTCGTTGACTGAGAGTTAAACTCAGTGACTCTGTGATGCAGCCAGCTGGTTTCCCACAGAGTTTTAAACAATGTGAGTTATTTCCATCACTTGGCTCCGGGCTGCTGCTGGGGGGGTCCGGGCCTCCGCACAGACCACACATTTTAATCACAGGGAACATTTGGACTCGTCTCGCCTCGGTCCCGATGGAAACAAGCCGGATTTCCTCAGCAGCCGACGTGCCAGAGTAAACGCCGACTCGCTGTCCCAGTGCACCCTGGGCCGTCCTGCGGGGGCCGGGAAGCCGCTGGGTCCCTGACAGCAGAGACACGGATCCTGGAGAGCCGCAGGACGCTGCCAACAGCTCAACCCACTGACCCATGGCCGCTGGACCAGATCCACCACAGACCATGTGAGGACACACACCTGGTTAGATTCAGGGAAACGTCTGCTGAGGTTCTGAGGTTCTGAGGTTCTGTTCCCGTAAGAGTCTCCAACAGTCCTGAGTGGGTTCAGAGCTCCTCTGTTGTCCAGAAAATACCACAAACACGTCAGCAAAGATCCCTCCGCTGCTAAAAATAGTTCATTACTGATGTACTGATTCCTCCTGTTCGTCCTGTGTCAGTCATTTAACGCCTCAGGTACCTGCGTCCCGCTTCAGGTAACAGTGCCTCACCTGATTGCTTCCAGCAAAGGGACTTTTTACTCTCTTCCTTTTCCCACACGTTTAGTTTGGGGAAGTCTTCAGGGAGCGCGTCGATCAGCGGTTCAGTTTCTAACCTCTGAAGCCCATTTCCACACAGGTGGATACACACAGGTAGATACACACAGGTGGATACACACAGGTGAATACACACAGGTAGATACACACAGGTAGATACACACAGGTGGATACACACAGGTGAATACACACAGGTGGATACACACAGGTAGATACACACAGGTGGATACACACAGGTGAATACACACAGGTGGATACACACAGGTAGATACACACAGGTGGATACACACAGGTGAATACACACAGGTGGATACACACAGGTAGATACACACAGGTGGATACACACAGGTAGATACACACAGGTGGATACACACAGGTAGATACACACAGGTGGATACACACAGGTGAATACACACAGGTAAATACACACAGGTGGATACACACAGGTGGATACACACAGGTAAATACACACAGGTGAATACACACAGGTGGATACACACAGGTAAATACACACAGGTGGATACACACAGGTAGATACACACAGGTAAATACACACAGGTGGATACACAGGTGGATACACACAAGTAAATACACACAGGTGGATACACACAGGTAGATACACACAAGTAAATACACACAGGTAGATACACACAGGTGGATACACACAGGTGGATACACACAGGTGGATACACACAGGTAGATACACACAGGTGGATACACACAAGTAAATACACACAGGTGGATACACACAAGTAAACACACACAGGTGGATACACACAGGTGGATACACACAAGTAAATACACACAGGTGGATACACACAGGTAAATACACACAGGTGGATACACACAAGTAAATACACACAGGTGGATACACACAGGTAGATACACACAAGTAAATACACACAGGTGGATACACACAAGTAAATACACACAGGTAGATACACACAGGTGGATACACACAGGTAGATACACACAGGTGGATACACACAGGTAGATACACACAGGTGGATACACACAGGTAAATACACACAGGTGGATACACACAAGTAAATACACACAAGTAAATACACACAGGTAGATACATACAGGTGGATACACACGGGTAAATACACACAAGTAAATACACACAGGTAGATACACACAGGTGGATACACACGGGTCATGTGGTCATGTGGTCATGTGGTCATACCTCATGCCTGTCTTCCGGACACCTTCCTCTGAGGAGGAGGATGGTGATGAGACGTGAGACGGGGGGGCGTGGGGGGGGTAATCTGATATCTTATTTTCTTTAATGTACCCCCCCACTAAAAAGAAACACTGCAGAGGAAAGAAAGTCTGAAAAAGTCAAATTTATTTCTATCAAAGAAGGAACCAGGTGAATGTTTTACATTGTTTTTCAGATTTTATTTTTAAAATACAAAATTCACAGTTTAAGTGATGATAATGAAAAGACTCCATAAATAGTTTGATTCCAAAACAAAGTGAAAACAAGAGAAAATCATGATGACGTGGGGGGGGTTTGGGGGGGGCCTCGGTCCATCCTCAGAAACACTGAACAGGACACTGTTTGCGCTCACACCTCCAACATGACGACAAGCGTCAGGTTCATCGTCACCAGACCGACCTGACGGGATCGACTGCTCCTGTCACACCACTTCTGACCCGACGAGTCAGCAAATCAATCGCACGTCAGGGTTTCACTAACCGATGACACTGAACCTCATGTGACCAAATGTAACATTTCAGATAGCACAGATTTCTGAATGTCCAACAAATCTGGACGGATCTGGAAAAATCTGGAAAATTCTGGATAGATCTGCGGCTGGTGGTTAAAGGTTGGACGGGTTTGATATGATGAAACAAGGACACATTACAGAAATGTCACAGTGCTCCAGGACACAGTCAGAGCCCGTCTGTGCTCCAGGACACAGACAGAGCCCGTCTGTGCTCCAGGACACAGTCAGAGCCCGTCTGTGCTCCAGGACACAGACAGAGCCCGTCTGTGCTCCAGGACACAGTCAGAGCCCGTCTGTGCTCCAGGACACAGACAGAGCCCGTCTGTGCTCCAGGACACAGTCAGAGCCCGTCTGTGCTCCAGGACACAGTCAGAGCCCGTCTGTGCTCCAGGACACAGTCAGAGCCCGTCTGTGCTCCAGGACACAGTCAGAGCCCGTCTGTGCTCCAGGACACAGACAGAGCCCGTCTGTGCTCCAGGACACAGTCAGAGCCCGTCTGTGCTCCAGGACACAGTCAGAGCCCGTCTGTGCTTCAGGACACAGACAGAGTCCTGCCTGGGGAGTAAAGTTGAAGTTAAAAGTATAGTTTCATGAAAAGGGTCACAGGTTTATTTCCTGTTTAGTATTGAAACTACACTTTTTTAACTATAACTATAAACTAACCCTTTGATGGGCAGACCCCCCCCAGCCCCCATTTATAAAATCAAATAATAAAGTGTCTACATTTTGGTTTTGTTAGAATAAAACAAACAAGAGAACATCAAACTGAATGTGTGCTTTTGTTTTAAGAAAGGATCCGGAGTGTTCTGGTTCCTGTCGGCGTCCTGCTGCAGAAAACAAACAGGTGGAACACACACACTCAGAATCAGTGTCGTGTATCTTCGGAACATGTTGCTATCGGAAACATGTTCAGTAGGATCGTGGACGGCGACGTCACCACAGTAGCTCGTTTCACTGAGCGCGCTCGTTTCGAGGCTTCTGACGCACCACACGGGTGGAGTCTGACTCCGTGGAGATATTCAGCCTTCAGCTGCCGGGAGGCGCCAAACAGACTCAAATTATCAATGATCAATGATTTTCTGATGGACATGATTCATAAATAGATCCAAGACGAGTTTAATCCTGCTGCTGTATTACTGTGTACATAATGCTTCTGTTTATGTTTATATCTATATTTTCTTCAGTTGTTTGCTTCATGTCTATCTCTGGAGTTGCCATAAGAGTGTACTTTATCTTTATCATTAGTCAGCCATCTCGTTTCCTCATTTATCTAAAACTAAAGGGGATGCGGCCTTCCACGCCTCGCTGTGATCATGACAAGCTTTGATGAACAACCTGTTCTCACGCTCGCTTCCCTCCAGCGTCATGTTTTGATGTCAGGTGTATTTCGGGCGTATAAAGAGCGAGAGAAGTCCACGTAGGGAGGAACCGGGCCTGTTACCACGGAGACATGTCCCCTGTGAAACACCAAGGCTGACTTATTTTAACTTATGAAACATCCCAAATTGCCATCTTTTCCTAAACCTAACAAAGTAGTCTCTATACCTAAACCTAACCAAACTGCAACTGTTTCACCTGACAACTGTTACCATGACAACAAAGGCAACCTGCCTTCGTCCTTTCCTGCAAGTCCACAACTCATAAAACTGAAATGCTTCATTTTGTTTTATTTTGAAAGTCTAACCAGACGTTGAATATTGATTAGCACTAACATGATCACAGAGTCCTGCATGTAGAAAACTCACGCTCGGGGGAAACTGACGACAAGTCGCCATATTTGATGTGTTGGGAGTGAAAACAGGTTGTAAAGAGCAGGGCTGTGATTGGAAGGGGATCTGAAGAAGCTTTTATTAGCTGTGTGTCCTCAGCATGATGTGAGGAACCTGAAGGCCATCACCGAGCCTCCAGCACCAAATATGTCTGGAGGACACAATTTTAAGAGCGACTTCCTGGTCTGACCAGGTGCTCCTCGCCTACAGTGGGTCAAACTCAGACCAGGAAGCTTTAGCTGGGCTGGCTAGGGCCAGATATGGGCCAGCCCAGACACGGCTGCCATGCCGGCTTATGACATTCATCTGCTCAGCCGTGGGCCGGAGTCGGCAGCCAGAGCTGGGCTGCTGGATTTGGGAGTCTGTGATGTCACTGGGTCTTGACAAATCAGCATCAAGGCTGTCAGGGAGGAAGTGACTCAAGCTCAGAAACGTGAGCCATCTATATACACAAACCCAGTTTAAAGCCGTCTGTCTGCGTCTGTTTGGCGTTTTTTCTCTGCGCCGTTGGAACGAGCTGCTGTGGTGCCGCCATATTTAATCCGTCTGTGATGAAGGCACATGAAGTCGGTGTGCGTCGGTATGTTTACAGTACAGCTGATCTCTGACAGAGGTGAAGTGTTCTCTGATTGTCCTGTGGCTGCGCCGCTAACCCTCCAAGACCCTGCCCCCTGACCTCAGGTGTGTCCTTGCTGTCCACGGGGAGGTGGGGGGGTGTCACGAGGCCAGACAATACAGAAACAAACAGAAACCATTTTGGTGCATCTCTATGATCCCTTCGACAGATTAAAACACCACATACAGACGGACGGGGTACAGCTCTATGAGTGCGTTACAGACGTGGTCCTCTATGGCTGCAGGGCGGACGCTCTGGGCGCTCTACGGCCTCACAGCTACCGCTTTCTCCTCCTCGTTGTTGTTGTTGTTATTGTTGTTGTGGAGGCTGAGGTTCAGGTCGAAGCCAGACTGCTTCCTCAAGGCGCGCGGCATCAGCTTCTTCTTCACAAACAGTTTCTGGAGGAAGCGGTTGCTGATGCTGAAGGGGCAGTAGCTGTGGATGAAGTACATGAGGCCGATGCCGGGCCCAGCGAAGTAACGCACCTGCGGCTGCGGCGACAGCAGCGCCTGGACAATGGCATCGACGACAGGGCTGAGATCAGGGTTGGCCTGGCGGGCGTGGCTCTGGAACAGTTCCTTGGTCTCGGCCACGTAGTCCTCGCCGTACTCTTCGAGCAGCGCCGGAGACAAACTCTGCAGCAGCTGTTTGTGCTGCTGCTCCCAGTAGGCGTGGTTACTGGACTGACCTGTGGAGACAGTGCTGGGTTACCACGGCAACAACATCGACGGTTCACAGGAAACACTGCAGATTCTGTCTGACAGCATCATGGAAAGGATCCCTACAGAGAGAGACCTGGAAGATCCTTTTGGTTTAACCACAAACAGCACACACACCAGACTACATTCACTAAAACAGGGATTTTAGAGCTGCTGCTCCACCAGTCATCAGTCATCAGTGAGTTTATGTTACTGTGCTGGATATTGTTTATCTTCAGAAAATAAAAGAATTCAGTAGATAGAAATAAATCCTAAAAATTAAATGAACATTGTTTAGTATCAGTGACTCTACAGTGACTACTAGAGGCACCACAAAGCCTACATTTCCCACAGTGCACCCTGATGGTGTCCTTCATTGGAGATGTGTGATATGTGTGGAGCCTCCAGTCTGTGGTTTGATTTTAGTCCTTTTCCTCTAAACGTTCCTGTCTGCTCTGTGAGCAGCGAGCACGGCGTCAACACAAAGTCTGAATAAAGTTCATCGGCTCGGTCGGCCGCCGGCCAAACCGCTGCTTCACAAGCCCACAGAGTAATGGCAGGATTAAGGCTCCGAACACAAACCTGTTCCTTCAGGATTAAAGTGAGAACAGCAGGATAAAGTGTGCTGTTTACATCAGCACTGCTGCATCCAATCAGCCATCACTCTCTCTACGCTCTGCTGAGGAGCCTCATACCTGTAGCTCAAGACCTGTAGCGTTACTCTAGTGCTCCTAACCCTGGTCCTCTGTGTCCACATCCTGGTGTCTGAGTGACTGGGAGGTAGTAAAAGTGTTGGAATTGGTCCAGTAGATCACCTCAGCTAAAATGGCTGCAATTAGACTGAGCCTTTAAAACACCAGAGTCACTCAGTGGCCCAGTCAGACTGATGGAGGCAGCAGCAGACCAGCAGCTCCTCTTCTGGGAGGTAAAATGAATGTAGTCTGGTGTGTTTGCAGAAAAAAGTTCTCCTGTAACTGAGGCTCCTGAACACAACAGCTGCAGTTCAGAGTGAATCACTAACATGGAGGAGTTGGAGTAGTGAACAGTGTGACTCTTCGTCTCTCGGCCCCAGCCCTCTAATCACATCCATCCATCCTGTGGGAGCTTCAAATTCAGCAAAGTCAGCAATTTGCAGTTTGAGTGTGTGAAGGCAGCTGGTCGGTCCACATGTGCTCCTCGTTAACAGAGTTCTGTCCTCAGCAGGAGGCCCAAAGCGGTACCAGCAGCACTCCTGACCGCCCAGCAGCAGTAAGGGAGCTTTATTTTGAAAGTCTACCCGGATGTTGCACATGTATTATTGCTAACTTTAAGCTTCGGTCGGTTGCCTGTGCAGGTGTGCAGGGGTTACCTGTTTTGTATGAGGAGGGCAGGATGGTGGACACTCTGACCCCCCAGGGCTCCAGCTCATGTCGCAGAGTGTTGATGAAGAGGTTGAGAGCTGCTTTAGATGCTCCGTACGCTGCCAGGCAGGGAAAGGGCTGGTCACCTGGAGACACAGGTGACACAGGTGACACAGGTGACACAGGTGACACAGGTGATACACGTGACACAGGTGACATCACACACTCATGACATGTAAAACCACAGCAGTGTCTCACTCTCTGCACTACTACCGATGTTTAGTCTCCATCATTGTACATGTGCTCCTGTCTGCAGGGGATGAACCCCTGGATGTTCAGACAGCAGCTCCTGTCTGCAGGGGATGAACCCCTGGATGTTCAGACAGCAGCTCCTGTCTGCAGAGGATGAACCCCTGGATGTTCAGACAGCAGCTCCTGTCTGCAGGGGATGAACCCCTGGATGTTCAGACAGCAGCTCCTGTCTGCAGAGGACGAACCCCTGGATGTTCAGACAGCAGCTCCTGTCTGCAGAGGATGAACCAGCAGACAGCAGCTCCTGTCTGCAG